>NC_136909.1:7814034-7969034 GCF_949606895.1 Notothenia rossii | reverse complement strand
AAAAAAACCTTTATCCTGCAGTTTTTAAATAACCACATTTGTAGATTTGTGTTTTTTTCGCTCAATGGAAAAGGCAGCAACAATATTGAATAAACTGTCGTACATGTTGGCACTGGCAGGTCGTGCTGCTCCGAGCCAGGCGTAGAGTTTGACCCCTCTGAGGTCCCTTCAGCCTCCACAGGCCCTCGGACCAGGTGAGTCCAGGTGAGTCCGGGTGAAAGCATTCCTCCCTGGGGGGCGCGGGTAGAGCGGAGGGGAATGGATGGAATAAGATGAGTTGGGTGTTAGATGGAGGACCCACCACCCACGGAGCTGCCACGCTCTCTGCTCCTCTGAAGGTCCCTACCTGCTAATTTGCATCAGTAAACAAGCGGCCGAGGACTTCAAGGTGTCCGCAGAAATGAGGCCTGACACGGTGGGGGGGGGGAGCTGCCTCTAAGCATGTGAGCAGGTGTGTGTGCGTTGCATCAATCAAACAGTGTGTGTAAGGTTTTTATGGTGGGAATACCTTTCTGGGACACTCAGTTGTTTCAATGTCACGTGATGATATGCTACTTCAGAGGATTTCTATCCTTCAAGTGGGCTTTTTTTTGTTGCTTTGTTAGCATGAAGTAAATATTCTCTTCGAGATTTAAAGGTCCAAAGGGTTTAGTGTCAAATGCACAATATTTACAGCATATTTTTTTATTTTGGCAACGCACATTTTAAGTCCAAGGCTTTAGTGAAATGTTATAGAATCAGAATCAGAAATACTTTCATAATCCCAGAAATCGTTTTTTATTGACGGTTGTTCCAAAAGTATAAATATAATATAATGTATTATATAGTATAATATAAGAAGAATGTGCAATAAAAGATCAAATAAGATATACAAATCTGAGTGTTAGAAGAAAGATACATGAAATAGAAATGGTGCAAGGGACACAATTCAAAAGTAGAAATGAAGTACCTTCAGTGTAAAATAGAATATATGATATATAATATAATATGATAACATTTCAATTATGAAATGCTGTACAATGGAACCAAATACTGCTAAAAGTATTAATATATGAATAAATATGCAGACTGTAAACAGATGCATGTGTTCTATTCATAAGTGAATACACTTCTCAGATTGATGCAATGGTCAGCACTGATATCAGCTTTAGAAAAACACAAATCAGTAAACCCTCTGTGTATCTGCAGCGACGCTGGAAAATCCATCATAGTGAATGTGTGTATACATGTTTCTTTAGATGGGCCACCACCCACGGAGACGTGTCAGGTAAATATTTAGAGGGCGAAGGGTGGAAGGTGGGGGGGGGGGTGAAGTGTCCGATGAACAGAGTGGACACATGCCATCTGAAGCTATCCATCCACTCCACGTAGGCATGTGATACGCACGCAGACACCTGATCCTGCATTAGTCCGCCTCTGAAGCTACGCTGCATCACGGCTCACCCCAAACATCAACTTGAACCAAAGGGCCTGCAGCCAAATAACTGTGAGTGTGTGTGTGTGTGTGTGTGTGTGTGTGTGTGTGTGTGTGTGTGTGTGTGTGTGTGTGTGTGTGTGTGTGTGTGTGTGTGTGTGTGTGTGTGTGTGTGTGTGTGTGTGTGTGTGTGTGTGTGTGTGTCAGCAAGTATCTTCACTTGCTACAGCTAAAATATACCAAGACTTGGGAACAAGAAAAGGAGTAATTCTTTTCACCTCTAGTAATTCATGTGTGCAGGGATGTGTGTGTTTGTGTGTGTGTTCATTAAAGAACTTGTTGTCATATGTCACACGGAGAGACGGGTGATGACACATGCTTTTGTAGGTGTGTTTTTAACCACAAGAACGCAGGCAGAGGGTTAAGGAAATGCAGCTAATATTTGTATGCTAACTCACTACATACTTAAGATAACCAGATATGCTTTACTGCCAATTAGGTAGCTGGTTTATCCAGGAGGCATTGGATGCATGAGTGTCACTTCCTCGTCACAGGAGTAACAGTCCTACCTGTTTCTGTATCAGGGAAGTTGCACAGGTGAGGTCTCGGTACCCGAATGCCCACCTTCCCCCCTGAGGTGCCAGGTGCTCTTACAGCAGCAAACCACACAGGGGAGCTACTGCTATTTCCACAGCCTGTAACAGAGACACACACACACACACACACACACACACACACACACACACACACACACACACACACACACACACACACACACACACACACACACACACACACACACACACACACACACACACACACACACACACACACACACACACACACACACACACACACACACACACACACACACACACACACACACACACACACACACACACACACACACACACACACACACACACACAACCAGGGTGTCTCTCCAGCCAAACACTGTGTTCAGTCAACCTGCTGCACGGGGATCAGCACGGATCAGCGCCCCCAGCTCCAGGCAACAGAGAGAGAGGCGGTGATTTCAATTTGCAGACAGAAGAAGAATAACCTTCAATAAAATGAAAGCAAGCATGAATCAGTTTTTTTGAGTTTTCCCTGATTTGAAGAAGTTTGGTTGCAACAAAAACTCTTTATGCTATACTGAAATGTCAATTATAACTGAAAGCTATCTTGTCTATTCATAGATTCAAATATTTAGTGTGTTAAAGTGTGGGTCATATATGTAGATTTTGTCGTAGCCAATCATTTAAATGTGGTCTCATTTTCACTTGTGCCCATTTTCTCTTTTCATTAAGTATTTAAGATGTTTTATCATGTGCTACTTTAACAAGCAGGAAAGCAACACATGTTTTTTTTTAGCAATATATCAATTATTTCTGTGGGGATTGTGTAAAATAAGTAGGAATGTTCATATCGTTAATATAGATTTAATGAAATGTAAGTTCTAATTTTGCTATTTGATTTGTTTTTTTTCTGCAGGTCAGCAACAAATATATATATTTCTATGAACTCGATTTCGTATGCTTAATAATATGGTTAATTTTTATTTAATGTGATTTTAGTTTTGCTTATGAACATTATTAACTATTAAAAGTTTGAAATGATGTCGCTTTTATGGACTGGTGAGCAACAACAACAGATCTGATAATTGATCGCTTCATTTTCTAATGTAAAGTGGGTCAAATGAAGGCTTCATTTTTGGGCAGGTCAGCAACAAAAACATATTTTTGAT
Organism: Notothenia rossii; assembly: GCF_949606895.1. Lineage (NCBI taxonomy): Eukaryota > Metazoa > Chordata > Actinopteri > Perciformes > Nototheniidae > Notothenia > Notothenia rossii. Next base: position 7,965,873 of record NC_136909.1, on the reverse strand, counting down.
GAACTTATCACTCGATTTCCTGAAGTAAAAAGTAGGCTTATGAATATGGTTCATTTGTATTTGATGTTATTTTAGTTGTTCTTATTTCAATAGCTATTTTGGAAGAAGTCTGAATCATGCTGCTTTTATGGGCAGGTCTGCAAAAACAATAGAACAAGACATAAAGAAAAAAACGTAAAGAAAGAAATCTCTACAAAAGGAGAAAACCCAAAGTGTGAACAGTATTAATGTCCAACCCTCTTCCTGTTAGTCATATGTAAACACAGCTCTGTTTCTAGGACACTGATGTCAGATACGGTAAGAGACGTCAACAAGCGAGGACATGTTCTAATAAATATCATTACATTGAAGCCGGCTGAAAATATGCCAGAGTGCGAGACTACAGGCAAGATTAATGAGCTGAGGAATCAGACACAAACACAAGCGAGATTTCTTTCCACGTCCAGTGCACTGCAGCGTTCGAGGTTGGTTGGGAGGCTGCTCCAACACGCATGACGAGAAAGATTTCTGCTCGTCGTCGTGCCGCTTAGTTCATCTGTCAGAGAGTCAGCCATGTTTCACAGAGGGAGAGGATGATAGGGGTAGAAGGATAGGAAATATGGGCGAGGTCGAGAAATATCTGAGTAGATAAAGCTGTTTAAATGGTCCATCCTTTGATCGCCTGGGTCTGCCAAAGAATGCTTGGATGTTTTATTGTGAAAGTGTTTTCCTTTATGAATGACTAGAATGTCTTTCATCAGGATTTTAAGAATATACCTCTGGAGATTATCATCTTTTTACTAAAGTTGGTTATTGTAAAAAATTAATATATCAACAATATGTTTTTTTGCGATTCAAATTTTTATTTTGAGTCATAGAAAAGGAAGGTGTAGTATGTATTTGTGTTAAACTATAGTATTTAGTGATTCAGTTAGAGGTCACATGACTGTGTATTAGGTTTGTTTACAGTACTACTTTTAACATGTTTTACAAAATTATGTTATCTCAATGATTTGCTTGAAGGAATAAGTTAGTGTGAAAGTATTTTGGAAGATGTGTGATAATTAAATGAATAATGTTTCTGTTTTAGTGATTAATGTGGCCTTAGGTTTTTGTGTTATTTATTCTCGAAGGACAAATAAAAAACTACTTTTTGAGTTCCATTTATCTGGAGTTAAAGATGTTATTACATGTTCACGTTTCATAATAAATACCAGAAGTCTGCTGTATGAAAGGTTAAGCTGAACTTAAAAAAAACGTTTACTACATTATATCCAGTCGTATACAATATGATTCTGAATTTGGGGTATAACCAGGGTCTTTTAAATATAGACCAAACATTAGCAACTGTCTGGATCCTTCTGAATTTATAAATCAAAATAACCAAAAATGTGTACAAAATATTCTAAATTCCAACAATGTAGAAATCCACTTCAAGCGAACAAAAGTCTTATCAGTACTTCCTTGAGTAAATTCTTTGACTGCTTCTATACAATAGGCGAGGGAACCTTTTCATTATGCGCGGGCCGTGTAATCTCTACCCTCTTGTTTTCCTTCGGCTCTCGAATGTAGCTCGCCACCTCCAGAGCCCAGCTAATGGATGCAGATGGAGGAAGTGTTTGACATTATGGACACAGCAGTGCTTGTTTTAGAGGAGCTGGTCATGTGGTCTGCCCTAACAGTACCCCTTAATGTGACCCAGACCCCCCCCCCCGGCCAACTCCAGGGGGGGTTCAGGAACTGTCCGCTGTGGGGGAACTGAGTGTCAGTTTAGCCCCCCAGTGAACACAAGTCAACATGCCTTAATCCCCCCATCACCTAAAGTTACACTTTTCGGTCTGCAATTAGCCAGCCGGGAAAATCTCCCCTTTGCCCTATACTGAGTTTCCGAGCCCCGACATGGAGCTCCGTGCTGGGGCTGTGGTCTTACTGCGGAGCTCCGTGCTGGGACCCAGAGCTGGTGTCCATGGCACAGTACCGGCCCAGCCACATGGTCCCCTCATCTTTCACTGTCACCGAGCGGGAGAGGAAGAGATCAAAACAAACATGTGGTGGCAGGGAGAGCTCCACATGATGAATCGCTGTAATCAGTATCGGCTCGCTGTGATTGGTGGAGGCTGCTTTTCACAGATTCTCCAAGTGACTGAGTGACAACGAGATCTGTGACCTGGAGCATACTCTACGACCTCAGATACGGCTGATCCGCGCAGACCCTCCACCGGTCATTATACTCTCAATGTAAACATTTTCTGAGTAATTCCAACATGGCGACCGGGTGTTTGGTGGGCGCCATGTCCATTATCAACAGGGCCGGAGCCATGCCAACAGGAATGATGGGGGTGTAAATTCCAGTCCTTGGTATTAGCTCCATTCTGCACATTGTTTACCTCCTGTGTGACTTCCTGCTTCTTCATCTTGGAAGAGGAGCACAGGAAGGCCCGATATATTCCCCCTCAACCCAAAACTCCAGTTTGCCAAAACAAAAAGCCACATTGTAGTTCATTTTCCTGTCTCCTCCGCCGCACATTTTCCAGCCGGGGGCGTGGCATCAGCATTCCTCCAGGTCAGCTCTCGGCACGCCTCTGATCCCCCTAATTTCACTGTTTAGGGTCGGTGTGAGGGTTTCTCTAATGGACATGTTATCCACTTCCTGCTGATGCTGGGAGGCGCTCCTGATCCCGCTGTCAAAGACTGAATCAACGCGTTAGAAACCCGCTAAACACCTTCAGCGTTTCAAATTGGAGACGAACAAGAAGACTCATCACCTCACCGACCCCTGACATGCGAGGGGAGTTTTTTCAGTTTGGCCAAAGCTAAATGGGAAAGCGGAAAATGAGCAGGAGGAAACTGGATCACCCTCTGAAAGGTGCATTCACTGACAGGAAATATCCACTCCGTTTTGGGAGCTTTTGGAAGAAGAGAAGCAGACTCTGGCTTGCTCATTAACCTCCAGTTATTCATTATCAAGCAAGGGAAAGTAGTTAATGGGATATGCACACATGCACTTAAACACTCTCACACTCATGCACAGTGGACCTGTTTGTAGTGGCCTATGACTACTGGCTTTGGTTCAAGTTCAGGAAAGTACAAAAGTATTGGTATTAAAATATACTTAAAAGTACTCCTTATGGGAAATGGCATGCATAATAAATAACTGTATTATGATTATTGATGCTGCAATGTTTTGACTACAGCTGGTCAAATGTAACTACTACATATTTTAACCTATAATTAAATGTAACTGTTTGTTTAATAATGGATTTACATTTTCTATTAGCTAAATAATTCGGAATCTGTAAAGTAACTAAAGCTGTCGGTAGAATAAAAAGTACAATGCAGTATGGAGTTACTCAAGTTAAGTTCATGTACATTTTACTTAAGTACAAGTACCTACAAATTGTACTTATGTACTTTGTTACGTTCCAACACTGACAAGAAGTTAATATGTCTAAAGGCTCACACAGAAGTCACATTTATTTTCCTAATCACCTCACTGACCCCTGACAATGGACAGGTTTTTCAGTTAAATGGGAATGCAAGAAATGATCCGAAGGAAAAGTGGAGGAAAGTGGATCAGCCTCTGGAAGGTGCATTCACTGACCGGAAATATCCACTCCGTTTTGGGAGTTTTTGGAAGAAGAGAAGCAGACTCTGCATGGCTTGCTCATTAACCTCCAGTTATTAATTCCAGCTACAGAGGGAAAGAAGTTAATGGGATATGCACACATGCACTTAAACACACTCATACTCATACTCGTACACAGTGGGCCTGTCTGTAAGGGCCTTTGACTCCAGGGCTTCGGTTCAAGTTCAGGGAAGCAGAGGCTGGTGAAGAGTGAACGAGCCCGGGTGGCTGAGGAGGGGACGGAGGCATGGAAGAGGGGGAGTTGGGGGAAAGGTGGGATGGGGGGGGGGGGGCTAAGTTTCGAGCCCTCTCTTCCAAAAACAACAAGCAGGCCTTCTCATATTCAAATAAATACCAAGCCAGTGGGGAGCATGGAGGGGCGGCAGATAAGGAGGAGGCATGGGGCGAGAGGTGGAGGGTCTACACTGAAGCCTCTTCAGGGCCGTGGAGAGGAGCAGAGCAGGCAGTGAAAGATTTACAACGAGCCTAGACTCTGCCCTTGTATTTAATACCGGGCTTAAGATGCATTAGAGGGGACAAAGGCTGCGGATCCTGCTCGGGGAGAAGAAAGGCCTTAATTAATTTGGGGAGATCACGGAGGCCCACATCATCGGTTCTTTGTGGCAGGAATGCCAGCTATTTACCGGCGCTCCAATGGGGCTGAGGGAGAGGAGAGGTGATGACGCCTGGCCCGCCGCGCAGCAGATAGGGAAAGGATACTTTTCAAAAGCTAAAAGCTTCCCAGTTTTAAAACAAAGACGGGAGGGAGAGAGAAGAAGTGATTTTGAAAAGAGATCCCCCCCCCCCCTCCACCCTTCCTATGTCCCACAGAGACATTCCTAACTGGTTTGCTTTCTTTCCCTGAGAAATTCAACTTGATTTAAACTGATATCGACTCATAAAGGATGTGCAGTACCACAAATGCACCCAAACTGTTTTTTCTGATGATTTCAAAACACACTTCAAGGCATTCTGTTAATATTATTATTACTTTGTGAATGCCTTTTTATATAATAATGTTCTATGTTCTTCGTCACACTTTGCTGCAACAACGTACATTTCTCCTTTGTGGGACGAATAAAGGAATTCTGATTTTCCTTTGCTACCACGAGATTGTCTCCTACAGTAATCTCCCTGTTGGATGATAGCTCAAAGATAACAGCGGTGTTGCTTCAGGTGTGGGGGGTCGGGGGGGGGGGGGGGGGGCAGAGAGTGGAGGCGGCACAGAGGCTGTTGAAGGGCACAGTGGGCAGCTGTCAGGACTATATTGGTTAACTGGGAGAAGACATGTGGAGAGAGGACCTTCCGTCCCAAAATAAACAAATAGCGATGGCACACATCTTCGCAGACAACTGCCGAGAGGGAGGGAGAAAGTGAAAATGTGCTTTTCTCTCTTTGTTTCTTTTGATTTCTGCATGGCGGCTTGGACAAATAGACCAGGCAGGGCATTCGTCAAACCTCAGAATCCATCAAACGTATACACACATGTGGGATATAATGTATAAACGTTGTATAAAGGATGCAACGCTGACTGAAATGTGTTCTGTCCATTTTTTTAACATGACATTCATTATGTTTTATTGATATTCTTTTAAAAAACATGGTGTTTTCTCTGGGATTTTTTAAAGATTAATAGTAAAAGGTGAAGTCCACCCTCTGTTTTCCCCGTGTTTTAACAATGTGTGTGTGGGAATATATGTGGGAATTTGCCTGAAACAGACACGAGGGATTCAGGATTTTCACCTTGGGTCAGCCATTGTGTTCATTTCCATTGTGTTTTTATGCACATGTCCTTTTTATGATGACCCCCAAAATACAAAGAGAGCAGGGCAGAACAGGAAAACCACATTTATATGCCAACAAGGAAATGTGTTTGAGATCATTTGTTCTGGCTTTTTTTCTTCTTTAACAAAAATAGAGGAATTCCCAGTTTGAACGAGAAGTGTAAAATAACACAGGAGCAGAATTCATCTCCTAATTTTACAATAAAAACAAATTGACAGCTCCTCAAAATTATGCACACAAACTAGACCGACCTTTAAGTCATTTTTCTTTTGTAATTTTATGATTTTTGTATTCCTATTACATTCCTTTAGCGTGTGTGGCTGCATTGGTTCAAAGTAACTAAGTACATTTACCCAAATACTGTTGTTAAGAATGATTTTTGACAAACTTGTACTTTACTTGAGTATTTCCATTTCATGCTCCTTCTACTCCACATTTACTTAACTTTGTATAAAATATAAAAAACAGGATATTCCTATATGATGATGATGTAGTACTAAGTCGTTTTTAAAGTCTATAAAAGTGGCTCCATATCGAGCAACTCCAAGATTTAAATCTTTGTACAAAAAACGGAATAATATAATATCATTTCATAATAAATTACTTTGAAAGAGCCATTCAACATTATGTGTACATTTTCTTTCGATACTCCAAACTGATAATGCTTTCAATAATACTTAACAGTAAACTCATAATATTAAAATGGACAATTGTAAACATTAGTACTTTAACTTTTGGAGCTTTGAGTACATTTTGATGTTAATAACTTTGTACTTATACTGTTTACTTGTAGTATTTTTACTTTTACTTAATTAATGGGTGTGAGTGGCTGTGATGTTTGAAGGTGTATTATGACTGAAGCTTTTGAAATTGACTAGGATTACTGTAGTATGTCGCCTTTACGCATGACTGGCGGGCTATTGAAGGACGATCTGCAAACACCACTAACACAATGTGAACACAAACTCACATCAGTATTTACGATCTGCCCCGCTGCGAAAATAAACCCAGTATGCACTGAAATAACACATTTTCAATATCAGCCTCCATACTTACACACAATATCTTATACACCATTTGAGCGATTTTTTTTATTTCTATTTATTCCTTATGGCGACGAACCAACGGAGAAAGAAAGTATTCAAAATATCCAAGAAGTAACCACTCAACGACAGAAGTGAGATTACAAATAGCGGAAAAATAAATAGTGATAGACATCGGACAAATATTCAACACTGTGGTGAAATGTTTGGACGTTTTTACTGAAAATCTCCAATTAGACTTCGCGCTGATGTGGAGATTTCATGTCGGGAAAAGACGTGGAAACATTTTAATACAGGAGGAGTGAATGAAGGCATTCAGAAATATGGCAAACAGAACCAAACATACTCTGCTGGTGCGTAAAAGCTTCAAATATATTAAAATAAAAGATAAAGCGTTTAGTATTTAACAGCAAAACCTAAAGTATATAGCAATGCTAGAATAATAGCTATTTCTATATTTGTATTCAGCATTTGATTAGATTAGATATGCTGTATTGTATTGGAATTCGTCAGAGCAGCATGTAGGTAAGACATAGCACAATAATTATAAAGTTAAACCAAAAGTAAAGATATATCAGCAGTATAAGATAAACAGTAATTATATACACCAACATATGTTTGTATATTGCCTTGATACATAAATAAATATATATAGTAAATACATAAAGTAACCATGTAGCTTATTGGCCCACATAAAATGTATTTTCTTTAAAATAAGTCAATTTCTAATTTCTGTGTATTAACGTAAAGTCAGCGCTAATGATAAGAAAATAAAAGTGTTTTTATATCTCCATTTTCTTCTGAATAAAGAATCGATTATTGTTATAGCTAGTGTTATGGCCCGTTTGTAGGGCCTTGATAGTTGAGGCACTTTTCTGAATACTTCCTCGTGCATACCTGCATCTCCACGTGCATTTCCTGCAGCCCCGCGAGGACACCCCGGGCTGTCAACTGCTCACTTCCTCTCCCTTATTCTGGGATTTATAATAATATTTACACAGGATAGGGTTTAATACGTGGAGTGCGCCGCCTCGGTCCCCACTGCTAATGTCACGCAACATGAATGTGAACATCATTGTTTTTATGATGAGTGGCACACCTGGTGATTTATTATGTGTTAAAAGATGGGAGCGCGTAATTAATAATGTTATCATCCTGATTGTGGCTCGTTAATTTAAACATGGGGAAATAAATATGAATACAACACAAGCGTAAAACACGTCAAAGCAGGGGTTTTTTTTAGGATAGAGAGAACAGAAAGGAGAGGAAGAAGAGATGACCTATCACATCTCTGTTTATTAATAACACAGACATTTTTTTTCATTTAATGAGGCATGGGCGGGATCTCTTTTTTTTGTGTTATTGATTTGTCATGTTACCACAACAGGACCACACATGCCTGTCCTGTATGTACATCAGGGGGAACATCAGATAACCAGCAGCATGCGGGGATAAGGGTCACTGACAGATTCTCAAAATGTGTTAAAAGAATGTTACGCACAGGTAAATGCAATGAGACCGATTTTAATAAAACTGTATCGAACAAATGTGTTTTTGTGCGTAAAGGTTCGCGTCAAATGGCACCGAAGGCCCGCAGGTTTTCCTTCTGGTGGCCCCAGTCCCCCTTGGGCACTTCATATCTGTGCCGTTTGGAGAGAAGCGCTCTGGTAATATAGCATAGGGAACGACGCGCTATAAGAGAGGATACTATTTTCCTGAGTAAAATAAAAGTGAAAAAAACATTTGAACTCCTAAAAAAATGTTTTTAAATATCAAATGTAAATACTTTCAGTTCCGCCGATTATATGTGGGTATAGGGTGGATGATGCCTGCAGGAAAACTCCGTGAGCTGAAGTAAGGGCTTTGAAATTGGGACTAAAAGGTGGGCAGTGGGCACATTTATTTTTACGGATGCACTAGCTACACTAAACAGTGCATGTCATTGTTTATATTGCTCTACGTCAGCAGGGCCATCGGTCGAGTGTATGTAGTGTAACAATCTTTAGAGATCATTCTTTTCGACATTAATACTAAAACGTACAATTCAATCCACTCTAAAGAGGACTTGGACCGATCCAAAGTTTACGAAAACACGTTTTCTCTAATCAATAAATCCAAGAGTTCTCCTCTATCAGTTCCACATGGAGCCTACTCGTTTGAAAACATGGTAAAAGTTATTAATACGCTATGCTATGTGAATAATAATTTTACAAAAATAAACAAATAACCTGATTTTATATTGACAAAAGACTGACTTGGTCCTCGCTGTTGTGTGTCCGTCAGTCAGTGTTCAGGCTGTTTCCTCCTATCAGCTCACACTTTGCTCACTTTGTCGACTTGTTGTCAACCCGAGAGGAAAGGTCTGCAGCGCGTGGTCCTACAGCAAGCTTCCAAGGAAGATTGGTTAAAAACATGAATAATAAAACTATATTTTAAAGGACAAAAACGATTGTCGTGTCACAGATGTGAATGTAACGAAATCTAAAAGTCGTAGAGTAACACATGTGCTAAAGGAGCCTGTTGTGTATGATAGTAATAAAAGCCTTATTTCACACTGTATGGAAACTGTTCCTTTAAAATAAAAGAAGGTAGCCTACAGAGATTTCAGTTTTTGGTATCATTCGCCGTTAACTTCTGTGCAATGAAAGTAACTGAAACCCCTGATAAATACTTGAGTCGTTGGCCATTCATGTATCAATAAAGTGTTTTTAATTAACATTCCGAGGGCCATGGATTTCCAATAAAAGTGAGAGGACAGTCCTTTTATTTATGTATTTTATTCCTACGCAACTGTATTCTTAAGAAGCCAATATTGTGTTTTTTCACCGAAAAAAAATCGCATTCTTTTCATTTTTTTTAAGCGCTTTCCACATGAATTCTGCTCTGAAACTTCCTCTACTTTCACAGCAATTTATTTTAATGTGTTGACATGTGTTGTTGCTTTGGAGTGGGGTGTGGCTTGATGAGGCTTAATGTTAAACAAGTGTATTTTCTCCGTGTAAAATGTCCTCTCAAACTCAGGAGTTCATGTTGAACTGTGCTTCGGCCGCTCTGAGGCCCGCGAGCGGATTCCAACACAGTCTCTTCCCATTCTGATCTGCTCCTGTATTTTGTCTGTTATCACCTGAGTAGTTACAAAGGGGGCTTCCGACTCGGCCATGATGAAGTGAGTCGGTATCGATGGCATCATATCTGATTAAAAAAAAGAGGAAGAAAAAGTCTGCATTTGGTGATGGTTTACACTGGATTTGACTTTACCATTTATTTCATTTCATATTTGGGTACAATCTAAATAAACTGAGGGCTAAATCACTACTCCTAACTTTAAACTTGTACATTTCTCTGAATATTTTTGCAACCTTTTCCATAATTCTTCTTATATTTTGAATCTGATAAACTGTACATAATTTATTTTAATTTGTGCGTTCCTTTATTTACTTTTTGCATATTATTATATTTCAGGTTCACAAGTGTTTTAAAAGGTAATAAAATAGTTTCATAAAAGTGATTAAAAATGTGTTTATATGCACCATTATAATCAAATTCCTCACCTATCTATCTATCCATTTGCCATTACCAACACATTGCAGTAGTTTATTTATGCTCAGAGACTCCCGCGGAGAAACATCCAAAACAAATAAGAGTTAATCCTCTAACTGCTTTATCCCATTAGACCCCCGCTGCTGCCTTCAAACTTAATTCAGAGACTCCCGGTGTAAATGAGACCTTCCGCTCTGTATCAGCAGCTCCAAAACAACACGTCTTCGCTGCTGAACATTAGACTGGAGCTGATAATCTGAGAAGCTACAGGGCAATACAGGAGGAGAGGTCAAGTCCAGCTGCGGCCTCAAGTGCCTCGTGTGTTTGTCTGTGTGCGTTTACTGACTGCAGCGAAGGCATTTTGTCCAGTAGAGTTCATATCTTTAGGTATGTGGCATAGGAGGAAAGGGGCTGCGTAAAAGTCATAAAAACGCAAAAAAAGTAGACAAAAAAGCCTAAAGGTATAGATTCGTTTTCTTTTATGAACTGGAGGTGGCATTGGGTTTCGTCAAATCTGCCTCCAAATAAAGTATTATTATGTATTATAACTGGTGTGAATCCAAAAAGGTAACTCCTTATGTGGTAACAGTTTAAAATGTCCAGTACCTTAAACAAAACAATCTGCCTCTTCTCACTAGATTCCATTTCTTGAATCCAAAAAAGCTATTTTATTATTTATGTGGCTATTTGGCTGAGTTAACACCCAACCCTGAAGAATGGGAATCAACTTTATTCCTTTTAGTTTTTCCAAACGTATTAAAAGGAAAACTACATTTCCAGAGTGAGCCCATGCGTAAAAGACCCAGTGCAGCCCCTGGTGCTTCAGGCAGATTTGGGGGCAGGAGCAACTCTTTGTGGTGCCTGTGCAGCTGAAATATGCATATAGGCCTATAAGTTAGTGGAAAAGTTGCGCACTTTACAGCCGGACATTGCATGAATGACGTTGGGAGTTGAATTAAAATGACTGACACTCTTATTGAAATAAAACATGCAGTGCAGAGCGCAGACACTTTTTTCCTGCTGGAGCAAGGGAGGCGTGGATTTCGCTCACTTTTGACATTCTCCTTGCAGCAGTCGCTTCTCCTCGAGGCAGGACTCAGAGGACACCTCCCCGCACCGACCGGAGGAGAAGCGAGGGAAGGTTTGCCTCTATTCTCTTGAACTATGTTTTGACGGTGGGACGACTTAAAAAAGTTTACGGACTGAATCAGATAACCGGGGAACTTGTGGGAATACTCTAAGAACAGTCGAGCCCAGACTCTCTCTCTCAAGGAATGTGAAAACCCCATTTTGGCGCATGTTCCTCTCCATTGTGCGCAGCCTTCTCCTGCTTTCTACGCGGTTGGAAAGCGGAGGAGGGACGGCTTCTCTAGACTCGATCTCTCGCCTATGGACGACGGCGGTCCCCTCTCTCCAAAGGCGAATGCTTTCAGTATTGCCTCTCTGATTTCGGCTGCAGAGCAAGCAGGAAACGCGGCGTTTGAGAAACAGAGCACCGGCCTGGACAAGCCAGACCTGCATAACCACAGCTCCTATAAAATGCACTACAGCACTGTCACCCGGGAAATGGAAGGTAAATCATCCTGCTGATGCCCGTAGAGCTGCTGTAGCATGTGTAGCCTTTGCACTGACACAACACCCGAGAATCTGCTCGGTTAATCGAGATTTTCAAAGCGCAAAACCACATTTGAAATGCATGAATGAAGTTAGAACACATTTATTCTGGCACAGCTGTTGAAATATAATGCAATTCAGTCCTAGTAGTGACACTCGGGGAGAAGTCTAAACACAGAGCAACAACAGGGGTGGAAAAAAAGTTTCCAAAACCCAAAAGTGTTCAACAAAAAAAATCGACTTTATTCGTAGCGAGGATCAAATACATAAAAGACGAGACCAAGAGGCGGAGGGTTTACATGGGCACCCTGTGCGTAATGGTAAAAACAGACCATAATGAGCATATCCAGCTCGGAGAGGGTGAACATCCAGTCCATAGATCTATTTGTCCAATAACGAGAAAGCAACAGTCACCTGCTGCCTATTTGTTTGTTCATGCAAATCAGTGTGTTTACCTTGTAAACCGTTTACTCTCCTCTCTGCCGGGCACATCCTCTATTGTTTGCTAACGGGGGGTGTTGTGGGCGATACCTTATCCAAAAGTTAAATGAGTGCCGGAAAGCCCATTAAAAAGGGGCACACTTCACTGTCAATCAGTCTCGTCCCAAGGCGAGGAAAAGGCACATTACCTGCAGTTCCTTATCTAAATAGAAATAAGAACCGGTTTTATCGCAAAGGGGAGGCCCTCTGCGTCAGATAAGAGAGGTGACTGGGTTGCAGTGTAACACACTGACGCAGAGCACAACAGAGGCGGAATCGATCCGCAGCAAACACTCACTCACACGAAGCTCGTTTCTGCGAGCAGCTTTCACCGCAGGGTTTTGGAGACATTTCGTCACTATTCGGACTCTTTTAGATCAGGCACACTGTAGCATGCTGGATGCAACCTCAGGGATTATTGAGCAGCCGAGACGGAAACCTTTAAACCGAAAGGGGTGCATTTGTGTGTGACATCTGCACCTGGATATCACTGTTTTTACTTTCTGTATAACCGAGAAAAAGTGCACGGCATATTTAGTAAATCCAGTCTTTTGGGATGATTTCAGCCATATCCAGTCCGTGGCTGACGCAGCTGTCCCATTTTTGCGATGTTGCAGCCTTCACGACGAGCAGCCTGAGCAGCCTCAACACGCCGGGGGGCTACCACCTCTCCCCGTCCCCCGGGGACCCCTACAGCCAGCATGAGGCCCACTTCGAGCCCTGCCCGGCCGCCCAGCACAACTACAACTACCCGGGCTCCAACCCGGGCCAGAACCCGCAGAGCGACGGGGGGACTCCCAACTGCTCCTCGTCCTCCAACAACTCCACTCCCAACGGAAAAACCCTCGTGAAGAAGAACCCCAAAGTGGCCACCATTAACGTGCAGTTGGAGATGAAAGCTTTATGGGACGAGTTTAATATGCTGGGCACGGAGATGATCGTTACCAAGGCGGGAAGGTGAGCACCAATAGTTATTATTCCCTTAATGCATGTGTGGGCACACGAGAAATAATGCGGAGCAGATTAAAGGCTTTAATCTAACAAAAATACCAATATTAGCCGAGTTGATATCCTGCGTAAAGGAGCAACCATATTCAAAACGTTTGGTTTTTAAATATAACATGCTAATATTTTGAGCAGTTTTGCTAATCACACAAACCAGATATTCAGGGTATATTTATCGATGTATTTCGTGTTTTTTAAATTAGATATCATAGCAAATATAGGGATACAGTTGCTTTATATATAAAGGTTTAATAGTTTCGTTGTTTGGAGTTCATAATGGATAACCCCTTTCTTTGGCTGTTAACACAAAAATATGTCTTTCATTTTCGTTTTTCTCATTTCATTTCAAAAATTGAAAATATATTTTTGTATTGATATATGGCTTCTGAAACATGAAAAACAACGTATATTACTTTCTTATTTAAAAAGGGCTCATGTCTGAACAGTTGTATTACATTTTAGCACTAATAAAGTCCTATTTTTCTTGCAATGCCCAAAAATGCCAATTAAATATCGGATTAATTAAATTAACGTGTCGAACATCGGAGGGTTTGTCTTTACAACACATTTTTAATTTAAAGCTGTGGTTCAGGCCTGCTGCTGGATATGTGTTTAATTCGAGGTCAGAAGCATGGAGGCTTGTGTGTGTGTGTCAGCTGTAAACACCACGCCGTTTTTGGATCCAGCAGGGATGTTGTGGCCCTCGGCTGGTTTCCTTCACAGTCTCAGGTTTACGCACCGCTGTTATACGGAACATTATGGCCTTTAATCTGAGGGTCTTTGCATGTGTGAACGGAGATCAGCCTCTATCTAAACTGATCAGAGAGCTATAGTGTTTTTACTCGGGCCTCGACACGTGTTTTTTATTTGTATTTCCTCGTTCCTCTGAATGCTTCCCTCTCACGCTCAAGAAGTGGATGTAAAACTTGAATTGACACACACAAATCTAGTTTTGATTTGGTTATTAATTGTCCATTATAATATGTTTTTTCAAAATGATGATGATATGATTTGTTTGCCTCATAAAGATGTTTTGCCTTTTAGTTTTCCAAATGTTAAAACAATCTTTTTTTAATTTGAAAATGTATAAGTTATGCTATCCCTTGTTTGCATCTGAAGGGCAATAATATTACCGTCTTTCACCTTTGACCTCGTTTGGAGAGCCAATAAAATGCTACACTAATGTTTAGCACTATTTTTTGTTAACCATGAAAAAGTGAACATGGCGCGTAAAAGCGTCTCCAAATGCCTTCCTGACTTTATCCTGTATTATCGTAATATAAAGAGGCATGAGATAATTGATCTAATCCTGAAAGTGAGGGTTGAGTTTCTGACAGGAGAAAGCAGATCTGCAGCAGAGCACTTTAGAGGCTCCTTCAGCCTCACCTAGCCACAACACGACGTTAATTGAGCGTTGATTTTAGGATCCCTTTCACTGACTCTGCGGATTACTCAACTTCCAACCCGTGTTCTTAGGGGATATGGATCTGCCCTGTGTAGTTACCTAGATAAGATGGAGGAGAAAAACAAATGTTTGTGGTCATGGCCACTAAACGAGCCCCTGCATCTGAAAGACCAAGAGCGATGCAGTCCACTTTTATCCACAATCCACAATTGTTGGAGACAAAGCAGACACGTGATTGCAAATAGGAGAAATATAGAGAGCACTGCATCCAAATGATTCCATGTTTTTTCATACACAATTCTGGATATTTGTTGGAACATTAATGACACCTCGTCTATACCCATTACGCGCAAGTGTGTATTTCCACTACATGTGTGTAGCCTTTCATGTGTCTGGAATTCGTCAAATCAGCAGAGGAGAAGTGAACGAGTCTTTCCACGAGTTGCGAAAGCAGAGCACAAAAGGCAACAAACCCAAAGCTCCATTCAGATGAAGGAGAGTTTTATCTGGTTACGCACGGACAGGATCACGTCATGTCCAAAAGCTCGGAGCTCATGTCTTCCTGTTGCTCGGGCCAAATGAAGCTCAGCAAGCCGGGAGCTGCACGGCCCTCTGGCTTTGCACAAAAACCGTTTGGCAAAAATAATTAGTTTACTCCTGTGACGAATTCCATTCATTTCTAGCAGTTAAAAAGCACCGTTCACACACTGAGGATCCAGTTTTCCGAATACTAAATGTGAGCACGTGCAGGCAGCCAAAGCAACACATAGCCTATAACAGTCGATGTGTGGTTTTCCTTTTCCAGGAGAATGTTTCCAACTTTCCAAGTGAAAATATTCGGGATGGATCCCATGTCAGACTACATGCTGCTGATGGACTTCCTGCCCGTAGACGACAAACGTTACAGGTAACTATTTGCAAAACTGCGCACACATCGGACACTGCAGGAGCATTAAAATTGGACTAGTCCGAAATATTTTTGGCAAGGTGCACAACACATACTTTGCACTACAGTGGTAAATTACACAAAGCAAACTACATTTGAAATAAATAATAAATCGGAAATAAATATAGACTAAGCACATTTATAAACATTTCCAAAATGAACCGATTCATACTAGAAATATGTTGGTGACTATTGGAGACATATTCGCTATCATATTTTTTATTTTATGAGGCATATTATAATTTCTGAATAGCTTCCGTTTGTGTATCTCATGTCAGCACATGCATTGACATTTAAGGCAAAACCTTTATTGATGATGTGGGAACATTTCTAATTGTAGATGTTTCCATCTCTCAGGTATGCTTTCCACAGCTCCTCGTGGCTGGTCGCCGGTAAAGCGGACCCCGCCACGCCGGGCAGGGTGCACTACCACCCGGACTCTCCGGCCAAAGGCGCGCAGTGGATGAAGCAGATTGTCTCTTTTGATAAACTCAAGCTCACCAACAACCTGCTGGATGACAACGGCCATGTGAGTGCACTACTGGAAATGAATCCATGCAAAAAAGACGAGCATAACTTCTACAAAAACACTGTGTGAGCCGAAGTTCATTTCGACAAATTAGAGTTATCATGCAGACGGCCGATAAAGTCACTATGCGAATAATTATTTAATACACAACGACTTAATTTACTGTATTTGTAGAATTTTCATATTTGAGAGCCTTGTACGATAAACCAACACCTTAAAAGGTCAAACAAAAACTAGACCAACTGGTGATGCATAAACTGTAAACTCATTGAATTAACGTTACTGTGAAGGAGAGGTTTGGCCCCCTCAAATGGATTAATACGGGTGATTATACAATAATACAACTTGTTATTTGGACTAATAGTCCGATGTGGCCAAAAAGCTTTTCTCACTCCACAAAATGGCTCAGCAAATAAGGCTTTGCTCCAAAACTGACGGAAAGAAAGTAGAATATTCCATCATTGATGGGAATTGTTTCACCCTCGCGCTGGATCTTCCTCTCTGAGTGATTGTTGTATTAGTTTTACCGGCGGTAAAGGCTATTTTAGATTAAATGGGAAATGGTTGGAAGAGCCCATTGCTGCTGCATGGAAATGTGGATATATCGAGACGATGATGTTCTCATTATATTAGTGGACATGGTCTTTAGATACATGTCTGCAAATGTAACGGGAGCGTCAGGTTATTTCTGTATAGGCTAATGGTATTTACCAAACCGCTTATTTTTGTATCCACAAATACGTATATTGAATATGTTTGACAACGTCACATGCGATTATTTTAAAGCCCACCATTCTAACTCGTTTTGTTTTCAAGATAGTTTATTAAGAATATATTTGTTTTATGTTATCCAATCAAGATATATTTATTCATTTGATCAGTTTTTCCATTTTTTTTATAATCGAAAATAGTCTTACTGAGTTTCAGGAGATCGTTCCTTCAGTGCTGATTCAAGATTCAAAGGCTCTATTGTCACATGCACAGTGTATTTATGAACATCTTGAGTCTCCAACAATGCAACCTAAATATATATAAGACATAAAACAATAATATGATTTATTTTTCCAGATCATCCTGAACTCCATGCACCGATACCAGCCCCGGTTCCACGTGGTCTATGTGGACCCCCGCAAGGACAGCGAGAAATATGCCGAGGAGAATTACAAGACTTTTGTTTTTGAGGAGACCCGCTTCACAGCAGTCACAGCCTACCAGAACCACCGGGTAAGAGACCTTATTACCCTGTGTGAAAGAAACGTGGGGTGGTGTGCAGAAACTGACCACGGGGCTTTACCTTAAATGTAACATTAATGGATTCAGTTGAGTGATACCATGAGAAAATAATACCATAAAAAGGTCACTTTTAACTAAAATATTAATAATCAAATTGATATTGATTGTGCTTTTTCTTTGGATAAATGCATGACGATCCTACGAAAATCAAAATGTCTTCTTATACGCGCTTTTAGGTTTTGCGTAAATGTTGCCTTTATTCTGCGCTAGCTGTTCTGCATCGCTCATTTTTTCCATCAGACTTGGGTTCTGTTTAGATTAACACATGAGTGCATTCAGCAGCTATTCAAATCAAATCTGACGAGTGAAACATTGGAATAAAATGTGGCTGCTATCAAAAAAGTAATCTGATTGGTTGCGTAATAGTGATTGGAATACACTGCAAAAGCTCCTGATCCTGCTAAGGCTAACCAACTTATATCTAGTCAAAACATTCTAACTGAACTTGTTTTGAGAATAATGAGAAAGAGCTGCTTGTGTGGGATGATGACGTTTGTTTATAGAAATCTTATTTAAATCATTACTATTATATCTCACACTTGATTCAAGTCTGTATCAACTCAAATCTAATGATGCCTTCAGATGGACGTTTTTTAAAGTGTATTTACATGGTCGCACTGTGAACAGGAGATACAATAACTTTGTCCTTTTTTATATTAAATATGACACAATAATTCATAATGTGAGTCATGAAGTGAGAACATGAAACATATTAACATTTGATTTGAATCTTGAACAATTATAATTGTGTAGCATATCACTACTAATTATTTAGGACATGAATGGAATTCTACAAATGAGATACTTTGCAGTTCCAAAGGTTACAAAATAGTTCAGAAATAAATGCTAAATAAGCTTTATATTAACTGGCAGTTATATTAATTCACATGTGTTTTAAATAACATGAATGGACATGATGCTGAACAGCAGACCTGTAACATTTCTCAAATATTATTAAAAACAAAAAGTGTAGTGTTCAAGATATGGACAGAAGAGCTTTCCAATCCAAAATGGCCAGCCCCATCAACCTACTCTACCACAGCTGTGATTTAGGAATCAAATGCAATGCCTTCTCAGAATGACTTTGTGTACGAGTGCACTGAGGTTTATTTGATGTTCTGGATTTCAGATCACGCAGCTGAAGATAGCCAGCAATCCCTTCGCAAAGGGCTTCAGAGACTGTGACCCAGAGGACTGGTGAGTGTGCTCTCAACATAAAGCCCGCTGGCATGTTTCCACATGGTGTAGAAATGTTCAACACAGCACAGAGTGCACTTGCAAAATAGTTTGGCTGTTTGTCTAATCTCACACAGTTGCCAGATGGGTGGAGTTTGCCATAATAACAACAACCGCAATTTGTGCCATGACGTTTACAAATCAGGGCATATTGCTTGGAAGTCAACAGACCATGTTCTCCCGTCAATGGCTAATTACCACACGCACTCGTAATTGTAACAATAGAATAAACCACACCCAACTGCAAAACACAATGCACAAACGTATCCAAATGCTGCTCATCCACCCCTGCAAATGTATTTTTTCTTCGGAGCATTAAGTAAACACGCTATCACGCTAAGGTTTATGGGAATTTGTTATTAGTTTGCAGAACAGGCCAATCTGAGTCATGTAATAGGTGGCTTCGTTTATTGTACATTTGGTTGCTTGTCAATGTGTTAAAGTGAATTACACGCAACAGTGTAAACTCTTAAAATATGCATTCATCATTTTAATATAAAGACATGGTGCCTTTTTGACATTCATTAACTGAGTGTAACTGAATCCTCTTTCTCCCTGCTCCAGGCCCAGGAATCACAGACCAGGCTGTCTGCCAATAATGAGTGCCTTTGCCAGAACAAGAAACCCAATGTCGTCCCCGCCTCCGCAGAACGGCTCTGAGAAAGGTCTGCAGCTTG
Organism: Notothenia rossii; assembly: GCF_949606895.1. Classification (NCBI taxonomy): domain Eukaryota; kingdom Metazoa; phylum Chordata; class Actinopteri; order Perciformes; family Nototheniidae; genus Notothenia; species Notothenia rossii. The sequence goes on along the minus strand of NC_136909.1, from coordinate 7,946,716 downwards.
CTCTTTGTTTCATTTCACAACTCGTGCCTGCTATCAAATATAAACCATATTCATATTAAGTTATTCAGCCTTTAGAGGAAATGTTTTTCTTTCATTTTTGGCATCTTTCACCTCATTTTCTTTTCATTTTGTTTCATTAAGTTCAGCACAATGCTGCATTCACAGTCCAAGTCAACCACTACTATAGTACAGGGTATTGTGCTATCATATACCAGATGATAGATTTATAATCAGTAAAACCTGCAATGAATAATACTTTTTCTTGACATCAAATGTATTTGTTTATTAGTTTAATAATAATCATTAGTTTCACCCTGGCTTCAAACAACCTGTAATCCATCAGAAGGGATTCTATAGCTCTGGTTTATAAAAAAAACTATTTTGATTGTATTCAAATTCATTTTTTGGACAATAACAGATGTTAGTATTAATAATATATGATCATTTGTTTAAATATATAATATCTATCTAAATACTATTTGACCTTGAGGATAATATAACAAATACTAGTCATTTTAGGGATTTTCAATTGTGAAATTATAATTGTATTATCAGTACCCCCTGCAATCTGTTACTGGCTTAAATTCAAAACCAGGGATGATTCAGAAACCCTTATATGTCATGGAGTGCAGAACTAAACACACACACACACACACACACACACACACACACACACACACACACACACACACACACACACACACACACACACACACACACACACACACACACACACACACACACACACACACACACACACACACACACACACACACACACACACACACACACACACACACACACACACACACACACACACACACACAGCCTGCTGGTGTTCACAACACATTGGCTAGCTCTGACTGTTTTCTCCTGTCTTTCTTTAGAGGACAGCAGAAGGGAGTACGAGCGGGACCCCAGCGGCACGCCCATACACGGAGACCCGGCCCACCAGCTGATGTCCCGGGTCCTCAGCCCCGCCCTGCCCGTCCCGGGGGGCCTCCACGGCGTCTCACTCTCCAGCGGCAGACCCAGCCCCCCCCACGACCTTCGCCAAGACCCCCACGGTCTCCCGCCGGACACCCTGCACCACCACCCCTACAAGTACCCCACCACCTACGAACACTACCTGGGAGCCAAGACCCGGCCCTCGCCCTATCCTTTACCCGGCATCAGAGGACACACTTACCACCACCACATGAACCCAGCCACGGCTAACATGTACTCAGCCACCAGCGGCCCCTCTAACTATGACTACGGGCCCCGGTAAGGAGCGATGCATTGTGGGAAATGGAAACAGGAAAGGCAACACAGTCCTGTCTATTGATGGCAACCTGTGGGGTGCGTCCACCGCCTGAAACTCTGCTGGATAAACCCCGTATTTATTTAAAGGAAATGCATCTCTGCGCTAAGCACCTGCTCTGAGTCCTTTCAGAGGCCTGCTTTGACCTTTGAACCCGAATGGGAAAAGCTCCACGGCGAGCGGTGCGGACATTGAGCCAGAAAACAGAGGAGGCAGGAGGGACCTCTCCTTAACACGGACAATACCTTTGATCACAGACTGGAATTGAATTTTTTTTTTGTGTTGGATGCACTTTTTGATTTGTTTGTATTGCTTTCAAAAAAGCCATATGTTATATAGTACATCAACCTTCTAGGTAGACGAGATGTTTGCATGTTGAGCTCATCAGAGAAGGGTGTCGAAACACACCCAAATGTTTTTGTTTGAGGTATAAAAAATAAAAGAAATACAAGATTTGATTTTGAACATCTTGAGCCGCTCTGAGAAGCTTGTACCATGGCACTGACTTGCAGCAATTCAAAGTAAATAAATGAAGCAGAATGACTGTTCTGTATCTGTAAAATAAACATTAAATTCTTGTAATTCATAAAAATCTTTGAGCAGATCTTCCATTCAAAGCTTTGCCTGCTGTTGCACTGCTGAAGGGGGAAATAAGCTTACCTCACTGAGAGCATTGTTCTGGTTTCTCTGACCGGATCTGCCCTGCTTCATTGGGTTGAGGTGTCTGTTGTTCCTGCAGTCGTTGGAAGTCAGGACCAGGAGGCTGTCTAAACATTAGCCTGCACTGTAGTTCAAATGTTGAAATCTGCAGCTGGTGCTATGAAAAAAAAGAGGAAGCAAAACACATAAATGCACTCATCGACCGTACTTCCAACTTCTACACTTCCCTCTTGAATTTTCTGTTAGTGATTAATGAAAATAATCTAAAACAAGCTAATTTAAAACTATATTAGTTCCCATAAATAAAATAAAATAGGAAAACTGCTAACGAGTGCCTAAAGTATAAGAGGGATAAGAAAAAAGAAAAAAATTGGAACACTAATCCTTTTTTGTTATCTAAAAGTCATGCAGCATTCTAGTTTTGCAAAAATATTTTGTAAAAAAAAAACACATTTTAAAAAGTGCCTTTTCAAAATCTAACTTCCAAGAAAAAAAAAAACCCGTCATGTTATTCAAAGTTGAAAAAAGACAGACTTTTAATTTCCTCTCTCCCCGAAAGGATATCATTGGTCATATTTAATGTGACAGTTGGGTGATTTTTAAAGAACGCCACGGTGCCCTATCTGTGCGGCCATTTCCATCTCCTATTTGAAGTCCTATGAGGAATGCTTTGTTGTCAAGGTTAATCTCGTTGGGGGAAAACAGTCTGCTTTGGGATGTGTGTCTGTCACGATACAAAAGGAAACATTCCCTAATGATTCATTTCAATAATGTATTTTTCCTCCTTGAACCCAGCAGGGGAAGGATGCCTGAGGGCGCCTGACCTCTGACTGTTTAATGGCTTGTAAAGGTGTCAAAGGTTAAATAATGTTTCCACTCATTTAAACGCAGGCTAATTGGTTGTCGATTTTGTTGTTGATATTCGGGGGCTGAGTAAAGCTTTTACTTTACAATGAAAGTGTATTATGAAGGCAACTTAGCATCATTAAAAGATATCAAATAATCAAATTGGCCTACAATGTAACCACGCCCTCAGTTAGTGCTATTTTACTTAAAAATCAGGCATTCATAATGTTTTTATTTTTTTTAATTGAGCAACAATTTGTAATTCATTGCCTGGTTTGCGACATCTCCAAAAGGCTTTTGATCAACTCCTTATTTTAGTTTCAATGGCTTGTAAAGTTGTCAAAGGTTAAATAATGTTTCCACTAATTTTAACGCAGACTCATTTGCTGTAAAAAAAAAAAAAAGGTCTTCTTTTGTGCTTTGATTTGCAATTGAACTGAAGTCAATATGGAGAATGAATGGCAGCCTAAAAGATCGATTTTAGCTACTTAGCATCATTCAAATATGTAAAATATAATGGGCCTACTTGACAAGCAGGTGTCAATTTCACTTTAGCTAATTATTCCCTCATAAGAGCACCACTTCATTTACAATTCAGAGGCATTAACACAGTGTTTGTATTTAAACATTTGAGCAACATTTTGCTTCCCTTTGCTAAATCTCTGACAGGCTGTTGTGAACTTCCTTAAAGTAGTTAGTCTCTAATGTTAAAGGCTTACAATGTGTCAACGGTTAAATAATGTTTCCACTCATATGGACACCAATTGGTGGTACAAAACAAAAGAAGAAGATGGTTGGGAAGGTGACTAAAGCTTTTACTTTGCAATAGAACAATATTATGTTGTCACTATGGGAAATTACGTTTTAATATATCCTGAAATGTCTATTCTAGCTATGTAGCATCTTTAAAATAAATAAAATAACACTAATATGCCCATTTGACCATTAAGTGTCAATATAACTGTAGCTAACTAGTCCCTAATTTAACGTACATTGAGTTAAAGTGAAGTCATAATAAGGTGGACACACACAAATATAACTTCAACAAATCTGTACTTGCTCATAAACATGGTCCTCAGAGCCTGTTCAGTGTCGCTGTCCCTCTCGTCTGGTCAGGAAGCCGCCTGTGGAGCACCGTCGCCGGCCTGCAGGTGCCGAGGAGAGCCGGGCGGAAGTCCAGAAGCAGCGGGAGACGATAGTGAGTTTATCGGTGTTGTGGAAGAGTCAAAAAGCGATATGCGGACTAAATATAGGTTTCACAACGCAAAGGAAACATTACTGGCACTGCTGATGCACAACCGTTTTAGTACAGTCTGTCTAAAGCAGGACGACTGACATTAGCATGGCAAATCTTTACCGGTAAACAATCAAATGTACAATATTTTGCATTTGTTTACATTTCAACTAGCATTAAATAAAAGGATTCAATACAAGTAGAGTACAACTACCTCAGATTTGAGTTACGTACAGTAGCCTAAATGAGTAATATCTCACAGCCTCTTCGTTCTCTCGCACCACCTGCCCCATTAAGAGTGGTCCAAATGTTATCTAAACCCAATCCAGCAATGAAAATGTCCTGCATATGTTGCATTCTTAATAAATGGTGTCCCTGGTGGAGTATGCATCAGTCTGAGGCGACTTGACATTGAAGCCTGAGGGCTGACCTCATTTTGTAACCCTGTCCTACAGTCTTAAGGGACCATATCTATATAGATATTCAAATAAGGCGCACGTGAGTCATTTATTGTAAGCTTTAGCACCTTAATTAAGCTTCGTTATAGCCGACTGAATAAAGTTGTTTTATAGGCTAAGATTACAGATATTTTGAATTATTGTAAAGTCAATTTTTTGTTGTTGGAATCAGTGAAACTGCACCTACTGGAGGAATGATCATGAATTGCACCTCAATACCATCTTATATTATCATTATAAAGCGTACATTGGAATATTTTACCACATTACATTTCTTCACGTGCACCTTTAAATGCTTCGGCATGCTTTCAACAGGCCATTTTCAGACACAGTATTTCAATGAGTCCTTCGTTTCACACGGAGGAAAAGAGCAACCCGCTCAGTTACAATACTGTGCCCAGATGTCTCAGTCAGTGAAACAGTGCCAAGGACTTGCCAGTGAAGTATGGAGAGGCAGAGGATGGATGATAATGCGACCTAAAGCATCCGTTGACACCCAGCTGCATCTGGAACATCTGTAGTGACCGGCCTATCAGGGTCTCCATTAGTTCGTTCCACCTCTGTGTACATTTCTGCTGCCTCGCTGCATGCCGAATCTGGGGACGGTTATTAAAAACAAGGCAGGTAAACCAATCAGAGTCCTGTACCTAAACCCCCCCCCTAACCATGGCCTCTCAACTAATACAAAAGGTACCAGGGTTTATGGTGTGTATGAGGCTGCTGACAGACATTTTATACAGAACATCAAAACACATCATCACCACCGGGTAACAGACTTAATACATTTGTATTAGGTCACATTTGAAAAAATAAATAAAACCAACTTAGCCGTGAGGCGGAACATTGGTTTTGGCTTCTACAGACGGGATTATTTTCCTCAACCATTCATTTCAAATAATCAGGCTCAGTGTGACGTCTCACATGTCCATGAATGCACCCAAAGGCTCAGGGAGTAAAGGCATCCACCACACACACTCACTCACTCACTCACACACCAACACCAACAAAAGGCAATGGATAATGTCCGATCCCTGAGCCAGGCTGACCTCTGACCCTCAAGGCCAAGGATGACACACGTTAGGTGATAAGTGAAGCACGGGGGCTATTGTGCACACGGTATCCCTGTCCATTTATTGACTTCCTAAATGATCCATTATGAAGTGATTTATGAGGTCCACCGCCACCCCAACAGGCACTTCTAAAGCCAGCCGGTTGCCGTCTGTTCCAATGGATTCAGCATTTGATTTATCAGAGAATGGACGGAAGCTGGCCCACGCCACCACGAGTGTTTGTTCAAAGCCAACAGGAGATTTAGGAAGTTAGTATGAATGCGACATGTCACCCGCGGGGTCAGACACAAGAGGTGGAGCTGGAGCTCTGCGGGGAACAGGGACAACATGTCATTAAAACCAGCCAGAGAAAAAGGTCTTATTCCAGGGGTGTCACAGAGGGCCACACACAGAAAAATATACGAAGGGCTGGGCCGCTCACTAAAGGAGGTATATTGCCTCATAAGTTCAGTTATAAGTTAGCACAATCAATCAAATGTAGGTAAATGATGCTTGTGAGTGTTGGCAGCTCATCCCTTAACACAGAAGCCTCAGATTGATTATAATAAGGAGAAATAGGAAGGGTGTTTTTCAAGCTTGTTATGGAAATAAGTAATTGGGCTTATTTCTTATCAACTAAGATATGTAAGAAAATGTTTCCAACTTTAATTGACTGAATTTAGTGGTCGTATTAACACATGAATACTACCGTGTAATATATTTTTACATTTAAGAAGTACAATATAAGACAAGCACAAGTTTCATTTGTGGGCCATACTCCATTATACTATTTGAATTTGCTGAGGGCCGATTCAAAATGGGCCGTAGTTTGGACACCCCTGTTTATTAAATGATAAAAAAAAAGGGAATTCAACAAGTTATGAGCACAGAAACAACTCATACAAAACAAGAATTTGATGCAAGCAAACTCCCCCCCCCCCCCCAATGACAGCTAGCGAATGACCTTGTCTTTCCTCTGTTCACTAACGATTCACGGACATTATGCTGGTCTGGCTCTTTGATTTCTCAGGCCCTTCCTGTACAGCATGATGAGCTCTTCAACTCGGGGTCATCCCAGGAGACGAAGCCTTTATGAAGCAGAACGACGTGCAGCGTTTGAAGCCCCCGGCCTCCCAACGCACTGCTGTAAAACATGAGCTCCCATGCTGCTCGTTGACTCAGAGATATTATTAGAGACAGAAAAACAACACCTCTCTATTTTCTCTGGGACTTTCACAACAGGACCACCTTTGGCCTTGTTCGTGACAAAAGTCTGTTTCTTAAAAATACATCTGTATAGAAATTGTGCAGAGATGGCCGACACAGAAGTTAGCATCACTAGGGCTCCTTCGACAACATTTTATAAATTGGATTTCGGTATATTGTGGTATATCTGTGGCCAACACACGTTTATGATACTTAACACATTTCATTCAGCAGGATAATCTCCACATACTAACACCACTTGTATGATTTTTAAAGGGGAAATGCAGTTGCCAGAATTAAAAAGCTAACATTAGGTTACAAACTAATGTATTATATCACGGTCACATGACTTTATATCACAACCGCTAAGCTAAAGGTGGCTAATATTCAGAGTGCTGGTGTTTGTTAGTCTCGTTTGGTAATCTTTTACCAACTGTCGTTTTGTTATGTCGTAGAACAAAATAAGCTTCAATATGTTAAATTCTGTGTACACCACAGAGCTTATTTCAGGCATTTAAACAAAAAAAAACGAATTAAAAAACCATTGACTTTAAGACGAGGGAGTGGGGAAATGCTAACTATGTTTCGGGTTGGAAGACTCATTCCTGCACCACTCTATATGGAATTGAATGTGAAGTAGATTTCAGATAAGATTTAACAATCGTTTCATTCCAAATGCTTTGGATCACCCTTACAGATGATACCAAAACATATCCCTTACTTAATTCTTTAACTTGAGATTTCTTCAGTTTTCTGACATTTTTCATAAACAAAGAAGTAGTACTTGTTAAGAAAATAAAACCAGCTCATACACAGGTAACACTGACCACAGAGAGCCTCTGCAGATCACCAGAAACCACTAAACCAACAGCCCTCTGTTCCTTATGTCCCTGCTGTGATTAACCTTCTTTGACAAATACAGCCCAGGTCAGGCTGTGTGTTAAGCTAAGAGCTGCTAGAATAACAACATATGATTACGGAGCTGCTCAGGTGCGCTCTATACCTCAAATTCAGGTCCACTGGAGCAAATCTCCATCAGATAAGTCAACACAATCACATAGTTGCACACAGCATCACAAAGGCTTCAGCAAACAGGGGCTGGAAATAGTGGTCAACAAGAGCCTCGTGAACTATTTGGAATAGACGGGATATTTCTGTTGGCTTCACAAGTTCTGCCTGTCTATATATCCAGCTGCCATAGATATATATATTTTTTTATACAATAGAAATACTGTATTATGTGTTGACGATAATATTGTGTAACACATGCTTGAGAAACACCTCCAAACACCCTAGGGAGGTGTTCCAGGCACGTCCAGCTGGGAAGAGACCAAGGGGTAGACCTAGAACCAGGTGGAGGGATTATATCTCTTTCGCTGGCCTGGGGGCGCCTTGGGATCCCCTAGTCAGAGCTGGTTGATGTGGCCAGGGAAAAGAAAGTTTGGGGCTCTCTGCTGGAACTGCTACCTCCGCGACCCGACCACGGATAAGCGGGAGAAGATGGATGGATGGATGGACATGCCCGACGTACGCTCTGTTAACAACAACCTACCAAACCCAGAGTTAACGAGGTGTTTCTGATCTAATATCACACATGTTGATCTTCATATTTCTGATGTCAACTGTACACATTGTTTGGGAAATGGCATTTAGATTTTTGAATAGTAATAACAAAAAAATAATACATAATAAAAAAAAATCAGGGATGGTTGTGTAGTATCTTGAAATCATTTAAGGACACATTGAGAACATATTAGCAGCCCACCAATATATGTATAATTTTTTTATTTTTTTATTACCTCCTCATTGACTTAATCACCAAGTCACTAAAGTCAGTTGATGGGTCCTACAATTGTTATGTGTAATAGTCACATACAGAATATCTTTCCCATTATAGTCCATATGCATCTGTATCTCTTTCAGTTGAGAAAGTTGAAGAAGGTGAGTAAAACATTGTTAAATAAGGGCATTGCTTCATTTCCCTGAAAAGCTGCCATTTTGTTCACTAACGCCATTCGGGGCACATTAAAATCAGTAGAAAGCACTGATGAAGAGTCCCATAAATCCTCCCAGAGCTTCGAGGTTCAGCCAGTGTCCGCCCCCTCGTTGAATATGGACCACAGGCTGATGCGCTGGTCTTTGGATCCAGCAGCCAGCAGTCTCTGTCGGGGGTCCTGGTGGTCAGAGAAGGCCACGCTTAGCACCAGGTCGGTGTGGTACTGAAGCACGGCCAGCGGTCGCAGCTTCTTCCACCCGAATATCCGCACCCGATGGTCCCAGCCCGCTGAAGCCAGGAGTTTACCGTCACCCCTGACACACAGCTGGGAAACCCCAGGGTTGACCAGCGTCACAGAGTCCTGGAGCTGCAAAACCACAGAGAGGAAAAGGATTTCAGCCGGGTAGAAAAACCACAGACATATTTAAATGCATTTGAAACTCTTTGACGAGTAGCACTTTCGTTGTGGTTATTGTCAAAGAAACCTAAAACCAAAGATTATTAATGCAAATAAGGAGACAAAAAATAATCAGACAAACTAATTAGGTCACCGAGTCGATTAATCACTGTCGTCTAGGAAACCGAGTCCAACAAAAACACTGACATGGAGAGCCTATCAGCTGATCTGATGACTGAGCTCTAAGTGTGAGTGTCTGTTGAACCGCTGCGGACTCAATCATCGGCCATAAAACATTACGGCACGAGGGCAGCGAGCAGATCTCTCGGCGTACCGCTATTTGGTTTGGAGTTAGGGGAGGCCTGTTCTGGAAGCGGGGCATGGAGTTACCTTTGTCACAGTTTGCAAGAGAGACCGTCTTGCTGAAATGCTTGTTTGCAGAGGCCTTGTTGCTTTAAACGCCTCTGATGAATTACAGTCGCACTGAAAGGTCCGGTCAGCGGGAGAAGAGACTCCGATAAATACACCGTTGTAGCGCCTGCCTGTGAAAGATTAGCCACAGCTCCTTCTCGCCGTGTCCAGGAACTGTATCAATCTCTCTAAAAGGGGCAACTTTCTGACATATTATAATGAATGGCGGCGGAGATCAATATCTAAAGGGCCCGCTGTGGAGGGCATTCCTGGGGAGAGAACGTGCTTTTCCTGCAAGCTAGGGATCTCTGCAGGACCTGTGGATGGGACACAAACATCTGGATCTGGGAGCTGAAATCAAACTGGACAGCGTATAATTGACTTCATAAGCTGTGTCTAGGGAGACTAATGGCCTGCGATGGGAGGAGACGGTGGAGAATTTATCTGCGTGCTCCTGTTCCGGGCAGGAACCATCCACGAGCCGCATGTGGAAGATATAAGCCAGGTACTCATGGCCCAAGTGGATAAAGTGGAATGCAACAGAGAGGAAAGGCGGGGAGGAATGTCATTGATCAAAACAGAGCGAGCTGTGCAGCGTTTTAAATCTGCACCGAGCTCCACTTTGAATATAACATTTGTCATATTTTATGGTACTCAGTTTCTTACAGATTTACATTTTGTGTAAATATGGTGTTTATTTTTTATTTGCAACAAAAGTCTTTTAAAAATACTATTTCTTGCTCCTTTCTAAAAAAAATAAAAAAAATATTCCTCTTTCTGTGTCTTTGAGTGCACCATTTATGTACGTATATATATATTTTTACTTTTTAATGCTATTTTATTTCTATTTCAGAAATATATTTGGACTGTTTATTTATTGTGTCTTAAATGTTTCTCTTATGTATATTGCCTTGTTTTTTATGCTGCTGCAACGCAAACATTTCTCAGATTGGGATCTATCTTTTTTTTTTATCTATCTATATTTCTACCTACCTACCTACCTACCTACCTATCTATCTATCTATCTACCTACCTACCTATCTACCTACCTACCTACCTACCTATCTATCTACCTACCTATCTATCTACCTACTTACCTATCTATCTATCTATCTATCTATCTATCTATCTATCTATCTACCTACCTACCTATCTATCTACCTACCTACCTACCTACTTACCTATCTATCTATCTATCTATCTATCTATCTATCTACCTACCTACTTACCTATCTATCTACCTACCTACTTACCTATCTATCTGCCTGCCTGCCTACCTACCTACCTACCTACCTACCTACCTACCTACCTACCTACCTACCTACCTACCTACCTACCTACCTACCTACCTACCTACCTACCTACCTAGTGTTTCCCATACATTGAATTATTTGTGGCGGGCAACCACAATTAAATATCGTCCGCCACAAATGAATCTCATAAAAAAATATATATATATATTATTATTAATTATTATTATTTTTTATTTTTTTTGTTGTAGTCTAATGGATAGTGAGGTGGGCTGATGATCGGAAGGTTGCGAGTTCAAATCCTGCCTGGAACACCACTGCTAGTGTGCCCTTGAGTAAGGCCCTTAGCCCTCGGTTACTCCAGGGAGAATGTTCCTGTAATTGGTCATTGTAAGCCGCTTTGGAATAAGGCGTCAACTAAATGCCTGAATTGTAAATTGTAAATGATATTTTTGGGAGAATAAACCCCACGGATCCTCAACTCTGGTTTGTTTCACTCATTAACAACGAAAACAAGATCGTTGTCTACAGCAGCCATGAACTTGCATGTATTATCTTATTGAGGGGGGGGTGGATGCATGGACCACCCGAACAGATTAAGGGGCCTTTGGCTTTTCTTGCCGGGGGGGGGGGGGGGGGGTGCGGTATCTATCTACCTACCTACCTATCTACCAATATATCTAGTATCTATCTACCTATCCATCTGCACCAAAGCCAATTCCTCTTACGTGTAAACCTACTTCATAATAAAAACCGATTCTGGTTCTGAGCGAGTTCAGGACACGCAGTGATTGCTTTTGTTTATCAAACCATCATCGCTGGTACCACTGGTGCAAAAGAGAGTGTGTCTGGTTCGACCAAACAACCAGATACACTGATACAAAGAAACCCGGGGGGTGAAAGATTGTTTTGAGCTTTGTTATTCCCTCAAGCAGTTGGTATGCCCCTACCGCTCTCCATCTGGTTTGCATTAGAGGCCTGATAATGATGGGTTTAAGTGTCTGTTTTTGTTTGTTTTGCTTCCCATAGTTTGTGTCCGGTAAAGGCATTTGTTTCATTAAAAGGTCAAACGTAAGCAGTAACTGGCTAATGATGAAGTAATGGTCGCTCAGCAGAGCCGGTGAAGTGATTTGACTTTCTACAGTGTGAGAACATGGAAAGTGGTGAGAAAATAAAAGATTCTCCTGGGCTATAATGTCAAATGAATGGGGCTTATAGGCAGCTAGGCTGGTTTCTAAGTGATATTTCTTTTAGATGTCTAACACCCTGTCATATTTCAATGTTACAGTTTGTTTATTAACATTTTATGGTCAGTAAAATGTGTAAATGCTTTATATTTCATTTAATCTAAATGGGCCTTTTCATTTCTGCTACCTCTGCTTTTATTTATTTGCGCCTATTTCTTACTGCAGTGAGAGACGCTTACGAAATGTAGTTATACCCAAGTATGATGCCAATATAGATATTATGAGATGACATTGTTTTGTTTTTTTTTAAACGAACAATAAATTGTTGAGGTAATTTTTTTTAAGTAATAGTTAAACATTATGAACGCATTCAGGCTTCCTGTTTCCAATTTTGTTGTGCTAAGCTAACTGGCTGCTTCCCATTGATTGTCATGAGAGCGGTAGAACCATCAACAAACTCTCGGATGGAGGGAAAAGAGCACATTTTATATGTTGCACTGTTGGTGGTAGGGCTACATTTGGAAACATTGACATTATCAAATGTATTGAATTATTATGGTGGGATTTTTTTTAAATGGCGTCTGAAACTAACAAGGACATTTTTTAAAAGTCTGTAGAATTATATTTGTAGGCAAGGACTTCCCCGTAGCTCCACAAAGCTTAATTCAGATATATTCACACATTTTGCCTTGCGATTTGGGTATTGCACTCATCCACTTAGCAATTTTGCTCAAATGTTGCAGCCCAAGTCGTGTGAATAACAAGTAATCTGAAGTCATCCCCTTGAGCGTTGGGGAAAAGAAACAATGTGAAATCAATCCTCATGGAAGTTGAAGCCCATTCATTGGCTCCTCAAAAGGTTAATGGATTAAATTGTGCTGTCCTTTCAGTTCAATCTCATCCAGCAGCAGTGTTCTTGCCATCAGTACACACCATTATTACATGGATTTGCCATTAAACTGCAATGAAATCCAATGTCTCCATTGGGGGAGTCTCATTTAATCTGAAACCCTATGTTTTGTTTAAACACTCCTTTCTCCCCTGTGTTACAGCATCCACACACACTCACACACACTCGCAGCAAGCTTGCTTTGTCAGCTGTCAGGAGGCGACCGCAGCTGGGCCCACCACACATCTTGCGGCCTCCGACAGATCCAACACAAACTCACACTTCGGGATCCTCTTTTGTAGCCTCTCACCGACAGAGGAGACGTTCAAAAGGAGCGTCCACTTGGCAGATCTCACTCAAGCCTCGCTCCACTTTTCTACCCCTCGCCTTTCCCCATCGGTCTTGGCGTTCACGCTCGTCCACTGAAACGTCCCGTCATCGCTTACTCACTCGAGCCTAGTGGCCGGGAGGCTTTTTCGCAGGTATTTCGGGACACACCCTGTCCCTGAATCACACTGAGCGGCAGGGAGATTACAGCCTTTTGTCACCTCGCCTGTCAGAGCCTGGCTGAGGCTGACAGGAGGTGGATGTGTCAAAGCAGACCCTTTCAGACAAAACGAGTTCTCAAGGGAGAGAGCTTTTATTTTGATGACAGCAGCTCAGACTTACATCAGTCCTTTAGCAGACTGAGGTTGATATGACCCGAATAACATGTCGGATTGGATTCACAGGAGACACCATATAAGTGACCACTAGGTGAAGATTTAGGAGACTTTGGGGGATTTGTTTTAGAGAACTGTCATCAGCCTCAGAAGTAGCTCGCCGTCAGCCACGCTTGATTTACACTAATCTAATCTCGCTCGGTCCATACCTGCATTCTGCAACCTTTTTCTTTCACCTGAAGACACACGTCGCTGCGCTTATCAATACATTTGAGTGGCCGCCTACATATACGTCCATCTGGCATAACAGCTTGTAAATCCCCGACACCAATGCCCTTCATAATCTCACCCTGACACATTCCCCCGAAACTGTAACGCGAGGAAAGGAAAGGGAGAAAAAAAGGGCCGAAGATGATGCCTCATCGCTATGAAACGATATCAGGGCAGCCGGGTCAAACGGCAGATAAAGGCCTCTGGGAGCCATGTGTATTACATTAACCTCCATTCCTGAGGCTATCTGTCTTTAGCGGGGCTTGATAAGCTCACTTCACAGCCCCTCAGCTTCACTAAATCATCAACGCACTGGGTTGTGTCACATTCAGTTTCCCCTCCATTACACGAAAAGCATTTATCTTGCTCGCCCGCGAAATTCAACGGTATCTCAGGGTTAATTTGTGGGAAGTGGGATGCCGTGGCACTTATAGCCTCCTCAGCGTCCTCAGCCTCCCACTGTGAACTACTGTTCCCTTTACTGCAGATGTGTTTTTTGTTTGGTTAAGGGGGCCTCCGAGGTTTTGATATTTTTATTACCTCTCGCGGGTCGTCCGTCAGGACTCGGGTCCGCAACCCGGCAGGTCCTCGCACCCCCCCTCCCCCCCCCCATCCCCTCACTGCTGCCACACAGAAATACTTTTGTGGGAAGAAGTGAGGATGGCTGTCTGGACGTCACACTGAGCTGCACTACAGGATAATTTAAAAGCCCCTGTTGGATCTTTTCCCCTTCCTTGTGCTTTTTTCCTGTCATCCTCATCCTGGATTACACGCTGAATCAATATTTTGTTGCTTGAGCAAAATAAACCAAATAACCAATCTCCTCCTGTTTTTGGGTATATTGAATCAAATAGTTCAGAGTGTTTTTCCAAACTCATTTTCAGGGTGAAAAGATGTCGGGCTTTGCAAATATTTCTAATTCAAGCATTCATTTGTAAAAAGACCTGGAAAGAATAATACCCCTTGACTGTGCAGGCGTGTACTATATCAGCCCCGGGTTCCCTTCTGCTCTGATTCATGGCCGTTGGCTGCAGAATGGGAGCATTCCCTTTTGCTCATGAAATCAAGAGAAAATACAGCTTGAAATGAGGCGTTCAGTCTCTGAAGCGCTGGCTGTTATGTCAAATGAATTACGGCGAAGCTGACGAAGAAGATGCTCTGGAGTGTGTTGTTTATTTCTTCGTGTGTGAGAACCATACAGTCTATGGTGAGAACCAGTGTGTATTGTGTTTTTAAGAAGTTTGTGTATCAATATTATCCCAGTTAACAGGAATAATGGATTATTTTAGTTTTTAACTGGGTTAGAATGATATTTTTGTGCCGTGTTTGTCATCCTGAACTACTGGATATAACTCAACCCTAATGTGTGACTGTCAGTGTGTGTGTGTGTGTGTGTGTGTGTGTGTGTGTGTGTGTGTGTGTGTGTGTGTGTGTGTGTGTGTGTGTGTGTGTGTGTGTGTGTGTGTGTGTGTGTGTGTGTGTGTGTGTGTGTATTGTATTTTTAAGAAGTTTGTGTATCAATATTATCCCAGTTAACAGGAATAATGTATTATTTTTAACTGGGTTATAATTAGATTTTTGTGCCGTGTTTTTCCTCTTGAACTACAGTTTATAATCCAGCCCGTGTGTGCGTGTGTGTGTGTGTGTGTGTGTGTGTGTGTGTGTGTGTGTGTGTGTGTGCGTGTGTGTGTGTGTGTGTGGTTTCAGTCTGGAGTGACAGCCCCAGCTCGGCCCTTGGCCCCTGGCCCTGCCATCGCTGTGTAACCAGCAGCTGATTTATGGCCCCTGCAGCCCCGCTGAGCCTCTTCCTCTTCGGCCCCTGGTGTTTTCTAAGAGAGCCTCGAGAAACACAACTCTCCTCCGAACTCCTCTATTATCATGTTATGATATTTCATGGCGCTGACTGTTGTGCAACAATTTGTTAGCGAGTAGGGGGTGGAGGGCCTTAAGCAGGGTCACTTCAGCAGACAGCACTTCTGCAGTTGTGAAGGTGTAAAAGAATGGATGGCGGAATCAAAACAATAACTACAACTCATTTCAAATATGTATAGCTATTATGATTCGATTTGTTTCAAATATATCAAACAGTAATTGTGCTTTAACACGTCAATACTGCAAGTTACGATCGACAATGCCAGAAAACTAGTCAGCAAAAGAGCATAAAAGTATTAACCGGAAGATTAATATTATGGATAAAGTTTATATCGTTGCAAATAATAAATGCATGGTTGAATATAAATAGAATATTTGTTTGGTTGAGTAAGGGGTGTAGCCCAAACAGTAAAGCTAAAAATAATGTTATAATGACAAAATAGATAGCTTAAAGTAATGGAGTAATGTTATTGGTAATATCGTTAGTATTTGCTTTAAAAAGTTAGCTTAAAGTGATCGAAAAATTGTTACAATAGTTAGCTAAAAGTAATGCATACATGGTTGAACTTATTAGCTCTAAAAATGCCTAAAGTATTTGCTAAAGGTTAACATAGTTCGATTAAAGTAAACCGGGAGATACAAGTAACAAATACACTGTAAACATAGGGATCCTTGAAGATATGGACAAATTGGTTAAAACAGTAAACACTACTGAATTTAAATGATTAATTAGTCAAATAGTAAACAAATGTTTTTTCTAACCTTCAACACATTTATGGTTTATTGATAGCTGTCATTATAAGACACGTTTAAAATCATGATAGGAAGTTTTGGGGGGTGAAGGGCTTCATTAACAGCACACAAAGGTTTTTGGAAACATTAGAGTAGAAAGCCTGCTGACCTGCAGGTTGTTCTGTCCGTCCAGCCTCCAGGAGCAGAGGTCCTTCTCAGAGGAGCCAGAGACGCCTCTCAGACACTGGGGGTCAAAGGTCAGGCACATGACGGGCTCAGGGTGGGCTTTAGTCTGGCTCAGCTGGGCCCTCTGGGTAACGTCCCACAGCAACAGGGAACCGTCCTCGTATCCGGCCAACAGGAGAGGTCCGGTGGCCGAGTCTGGCTGGAAGTCAGGAGGACGATAAGAAGAGAGTTTGCTCAGATGTTGGAGCCAGGTTTCGAGTTATGTGGGAGCCAATGGCAGCTGAGCTCCCATAAGGAGGGGTCTGAGCTCCTATGAAAGCAGTGAAATCATACATCTGTGGGGGTCGCTAATACATTACCAACAACCATTATTTGAATCACAAATAATGCATGTGTCAATGTAATGAGTATTATTTACGTCAGCGAGGTAAATAGGCTAAAAGAAAAACACGTTTTCCAAAAGAACTACGCATCGTATTTTCTCTTGAATGACAATATGCCTGCACTTCACCTCCAAGATGCGCAATACATGACTGTGCTGCGCGAGCCAAGATGATGAGTTATGTGGTGTGTGTAGCAGGCTGTGTGTGTGTGTGTGTGTGTGTGTGTGTGTGTGTGTGTGTGTGTGTGTGTGTGTGTGTGTGTGTGTGTGTGTGTGTGTGTGTGCCCTGGTTGGAGCTGTGAGCTGGAAGTCAGGAGGACAATAACGGCCCGTCCACACGGCGACGTGCGTTGAAGCTTCAACTCTTCTGCCCATTCACTTTGAATGGGGTGACGTCACGCTTTGCCGAACTGCATTGTGGTTCCGTCGCTTCGCTCGCTTCCAAAGTTGAGCAATGTTCAACATTTGAAGCTCAGACGGAAGCGTCAGCCAATCAAATCATATGCCAGTATAAGCTCTAGCCAATCAAACCGCGTGCTTGTGTGTCCAGGGCGGGGTTTCATGTGATTGGTTGTTGGTCGAGCTTCAGACACGCCCACCGGCAAACTTCAACGCACGCCGCTGTGTGGACGCTGCGTAAGAGAGGAGAGTTTGGTCAGATGTTGGAGAAGTCAGGAGGACGATAAGAGGAGAGTTTGGTCAGATGTTGGAGATGTGAGCTGGAAGCAGAGCAGAGGTTATCTTTGAGGAAGCTCCCGCTGACACTCGGAGAGACGCTCAGCCTGCTGCTCTCTCTCCAAACACTCCATTACAGCACAACTCACTTTGCTCCTCATCTGTATTACTGAGACACAGGCCTCACTCCCTGCACTCATTCAGCAGAGTGAGAAACCTACTGCTCTCCTCACCGTCTGCTTTTAAACCGCTTCTTAAAACCCACCTCTTCTCCTTAGCGTTTTCACATCATTGTTGCTTTTAAAAATTGTCTATTGTTTTTACTTGTGCTTGTTGTATGGTGTGTGAGCCGAGCTGTGTGCTTTCTGATGTTTGTTTGATTGTACAGCACTTCAGGTACTAACCTTTTGTATTGTATAACTGCTCTCCTCAATGCATTTACATTTCTATTAAAAAATTAAAAACTAGTTTGCAAATTTTTCTATACATTTTATATTCCACAAATACTCTTAAGATGTATATCTCTATGTTGATAAGTCTACATTTATTTTTAAATGATTTGCATTTTCTTGGCAACACGCTGCTGCAGCTAAATGAATGTCCCGATTCGGGAACAATGACGTTTCTTTGAACCAACAAAAAAAGTTTTAAAAATAATTTTAATATAAAAATTGTTTGACTTTTGTTTAAAAGTTTTTTATTTTATTAAGTGCATTTTTGTTGGTATATTTGATTTGTATCAACCTTTTTTATCTTAATTATTGACTAAGTATGCTTGATTATTTTGTTATCAATAACCTTACAAGGATACTGAATCTTTTATGCTATTTTCACACATTTGCCCTCCTTTTGGGATTCTGTAAAATACTTATTACTGAAGTGCCGCATATTGGTTACTAAGGCAATAACTTTAACAATTTATTAAATGAATAACTTGGTTGGCAAAACGTCAACAAAAGTTTTTCACAACACAATTTCCCACATGGATTTTTGTGTCTCTAAATCAATTAACACTCAAACATAAGCATTGGAAAGGCTGCATTACATGTTCTGTCAATCAACTAAGTGATAAATCAACTAACTGCTTCAGGTCTACACGCCTAATGCACGCTCCCTTTCTCAAACTAAATTATAAACAACCAACGGACTATCGTGTTGCTTCATCCCCATTTCACCCCGGGACATTTCACATCCCGTCAATGTTTACAACCGCTGAGTAAATCAGTCAGACCACATGAAATTAAATAAAGCCAGGTGCACAAAAACCTAAACTATACCACCTCTGTTAAAATATATATAAAGATACCTTTGCTAAGAGCATAGATTTAGTTATATTAAACTGTTTTTTGTATTAAAACAAGAGAAAATCAACCATGTATGGCTTCAATTGATGCACAATAGTAAATGGTTACTAGTAGCTTTGAACTGTGGTCCCTATCAATGTACCAAATGTCTTTTCTATGGGTCTTCAATAAAAAGAAATATATAAAAAGAAAATAGTGTAATATATAAAAAGTATTGTGTCTCCCCACTTTAGCTGCAGATCTTAAATCACGTCTGTGAAGGAGAGCATAAAAGTGAACTGATAAAAACTGAAGGCTTCATATCAGTCAGTAGGGGCTTGGACTGGGAGCCGTAGGGTCGCCGGTTCAAGTCCCCGAACAGACCTAAAATATGGAGTGTGGACTTCTACTTGGAGAGGTCCCAGTTCACCTCCTGCCCTGCCGTGGTGCCCTTGAGCAAGGCACCGGACACCCCCCTTCCCCCCTCACTCCCATTGCTCCCCGGGCGCTGTACAATAGCTGCTCACTGCTCCTGGTACTAGACTCCTGGTACTAGGATGGGTTAAAGCAGAGAACACATTTCACTGTGTGTGTTGTGTGCTCTGCATGTGGGACTCTTAAAGAGGGTTTCATCCCTCCCATTCTATTCTATTCCATTCTATTCCATTCTATTCTATTCCATTCCATTCTTTTCCATTCCATTCTATTCCATTCTTTTCCATTCCATTCCATTCTATTCCATTCCATTCTATTCTATTCCATTACATTCTATTCCATTCTATTCTATTCCATTCCATTCTATTCTATTCCATTCTTTCCCATTCCATTCTATTCCATTCCATTCTATTCCATTCTATTCCATTCCATTCTATTCCATTCCATTCTATTCCATTCCATTCTATTCCATTCTTTTCCATTCCATTCCATTCTATTCTATTCTATTCTATTCTATTCTATTCTATTCCATTCCATTCCATTCCATTCTATTCCATTCCATTCTATTCCATTCTATTCCATTCAATTCTATTCTATTCTATTCTGCATATCTTAGCATCGCCACAGGGAGGGAGAGAAGACAGAAGGAGAAAGAGAAGGGAGTAATAATAAGTATATCATATTTTATAAGAATTATACAGTACTTTTTATATAAGGATAAGAACAATTTGAAGTGTTTCAAAGTTAAATTACAGTAAGTTAATTATAACTAAATATAAATTAGTAAAGTTACATGAAATAATAAATAAATAAGTAGATAGATAAACACAAATGTTAAGAAAAGGCCTATTTAATGGGGTTTAAGAGATGATTTATGAGATGCAAATGTGAAATCGGTACAATTTGAAGTGTTATAAGTACAGTAAGTTACATAAAAGTTAATAGAAATGTGTAAAATAAATAAAATAATAAATAAATAAGTAGATGGATGAATACAAATGTTAAGGAAAGGCCTGGTAAATGGGTTTTAGGAGAGGATTGATGAGATGCAAATGTCAAATCAATCCACAAATCCTGGGAAAGCACACTTTTCTAAAAATGTTGTAAAAGGAATAAAGAGGAATGAATAAAGAGTGAACTAGAAGATACTAGCAGCTAGCACAACTAGCAGATCTAACCTGCATCACGCTTTTCTTCTGTGTACACATACTGTATGAGGGCAGCAGTAAACAAATACCACACCTCTTACGAGCTCAAACAAACATCCACACGTGCTTGGAGTGTTATCTAAAAACAAGTACAACTTGTTCAAGCTTTTAAAAGAACGACTTCTCGCTGCCGTCTGAAAGGACACACTACATTTCAGAAGACTTCTGAATGCATGGCGCACAGAAAGACATTTTGTCCTGACTCGTGCCCTTTCTTTAAAACACCATCAGGCCCCCAGCGAAAGCCCCGTGCCCTGCAGAAGCCAGGAGGGGAAAGAAATGCTTTCCATATGTGCGAGGGGGGCCGCACGTCTGCCATCTTTTCATCCATCTTCAAGTCCTCTCCTCACTTAACGCTCTAGATTTCTCTTCTTCCACGTTTTAAACAAATTATAGACAGAGTTCGTGTATTCCTTCCAAACACATCAGCGAAGGACGAACACTAAGGGATTATGAAAACAAATAAAAACAAGTGAAAATCAGTGGCCCCTGCTTGCCGGCAGGGCCCGGGCTAAGCGATGCAGGCTTGGGGCCCACCGCTTCACTTAAGTGTAGGACCTCCTTGATTGATGATGTCAGGGGTCGGAGGTCGGGGAACCCTGGGTAGACACCTAATTCATTATATCCTCCACAGGCCTTTCTACAAGAGGGCTCTCTGCTGGAGAGGGGCCGGCGCTCTGGAGCAGATTCATCACCCACAACAGCTGGAGGGACAGATGCATGGACGCCGGTGGAAGGGGAAGACGCTGGGTTCGTCATAATCATAATCATAATAATAATAATAATAATAATAATCATAATACTACATTTCATTAAACTCACCTCTTCAATCTGGCTTTTGATGTGTGATTGTTTTTGTATTGCTTGATTTCAATTTGACTTCAATTATATTTATTTGTTCTTTTCTTTTCACTATCTCTGTAAAGCGAATTTGAGCACCTGTGAAAAACGCTTACAAAATAAATTGATTATTATTATTATTATTATTATATAGCACACTTTAAAAACAACGTCATCTCAAGCTGCTTCACCATGCTGTGAGGAGAAAATAATCAAACTAATCAAATAAAAAGTTATCCAAGGAGCATATTGAATAAAATAAAAAAAGGACAGTCAGTAAAATGGTCTCCAGAATGGCAACTAGTCAGGCTTCAACTTGTCATGGGATTCGTTGCCATTTCTTCACAGCTGTACTTATGGATCCCGTCGGAGTGTTTTCTACTTCTCTCTGTTTCTATCGATTACAGGCCATGCCGTTCTGTTCATTTGTCTTGTAAAATCGAGGCTGGAAGCCGGTGGAAGGGGAGGGAAAGAGACACTGGGTTGTCTCCAGAATGGCAACTAGTCGGGCTTCAACTTGTTCAAAGTCATGGGATTCAAGATTCAAGGCTTTTATTCTCATGTGTGCTTAGCTACAGTGTAGTTATGATAATGACATTCTTAGGTCATCAGTGCAACACAATAAAACACATAATAGTGCAAGTAAAGATAATATAAATAGTGCAGAAGAGTCTATATACAAGTCATTTGATATATATAAGTGGCAAACAGATGTTATGGATGCTCTTTCAAAAGTTCAGGTGTTTAAGATTTGTTGCCATTTCTTCACAGCTGTACTTATGGATCCCATTGGAGTGTTTTCTATTTGTCTCCGTGTTAAAATATGTTTCTATCGATTACAGGCCGTTCTGTTCATTTTTCCTGTAAAATAATTCTTGTTTTAAAAAAAATATTGAAGCAAACGAATTAAGTGAAAGATAATCTTTTTATAAGCCCCGTGCCTCATGGTGGTAAACCGTTGCAAGCTTAATAAAGAAATCAGCAAGTAAGTGATCTGTCATCCCGCCGACAAACAGGCAAACAAACCGCGACCAAAACAAACAGAAAAGCACCTCCAACTCAAAGACAACAATGCAAACATTTTATGCCTGTTTGTCCATTTGCGTCTGTTCTGGTGGTCGCACAGGTGTCGGTTCAGACCACCGTGGACTTAAAGAGTCGTGACTCCAGGAATGATGGCGCATTTTGGTTGTGTGTTAATCTTCTTCCTTAGCTCTCTTCTTGTAAAACAATCACTTTTTAAGGAAAGGTTTAAAGTCCCACTGCTGCTGAGGCAACACAAGATATTAAGATGTGACCTGGAGGGACTACAAAACAAGCTCTTACAAATAGACAACATTACAAATACATTCGTTTAAGTTCCGCAGATTTTACAAAAACTATTTTAAGGCCAATGCAGAAATAAACCCCATTGTTTACCTGCTAGTGACGCTAAAACGTTTTTTCATTATTGGTTATTTTGTCGATGATTTCTCGAATTCATCTTTTAGTTTGTTTTGAAATCTCAGTGAAAAATGACCATCAAAATGTCTCGTATTTCCACGGTCCAGAAGTCTGGGATTTTCCATTTATTGTGAAATAAGACCATTGAAACTTGTCAAATAAAGTTTTGTCCCAACAGATAGACTTTCTTTGTTGCGAAAGATAATATATTTAATTCCTGTGGTCAGATTTTGTAAAGGAACATCGGGGACAATTGCTGTAAGAGCGAGGGGAAAAGCTGTAGCTTCTCAAAGTTGTAAAAGGATCATTTATGTATTCACTGAATCCTGTCACTTATGTATGTCTTTTCTTTATATAATAATCTAAATGTTTGCTTTAACATTCTTAACGCAGCCATGTGCTCATTTAGAGCCTTTCAAATGTGGCCAAAACATGTTTGCATACATGCTGGTCAAATCTTCAAAGTACCAGCCATGTGTTGTACTGTGGCGTTATTCATTAGCAGGGTATATGCAGGAATCCTGAAGTCAGATTGAATTCCTTTCAAGACCTTTTTTAAGACCCTTTCCATACATTTTAAGACCTCATCGCCAATTTGAGTTCTAACCGGTTACCTTGGCGACACACTTCACCTCACATTGACTATATACAGTATTGATTGCCCTTCCTCCTTATCTTCCAACCATTTGGACGCAGACTTGCATTTCCCCATAACGATGTTGTTTAACAACCGGCGTAAACGGACCTTCGTGTGCTATCAAGCAGTGAGCGTGAGATGTCCTGTTCAGATGACGTCAAATCCAACGGGATGCCATAAATAAACTCCACAGAATCACACTACACACCTACGCAATGATTACATTCAGGCAGACTGTAGAATACAACCTCTTTGGACAATTCATATACTTATTGAAAACAAGCTACAACATGTCATACCTTTGAAAATGCTGTTTAATGTTTTTTAATAGTCTTAATTTTCGCTAAATTGATTTATCAACTTTTAATACTTTTTAAGACCCCGCGGACCCCCTGATTATTAATAGATGATTGTTGTGCTTTATTTATCATATTGTATATAATCCTTTTGAAAGAATATTGTGTTTTATTCCATGTCCAGGTTGCCTTTTAAACATCCGTCCAGGAACAAAAGCTCAATATGAAGCTATTAATCTAAATCTGGGTTATTTACAGTTCTTTCCCTGTTGATCAATAGCGCTGTCCATGTCTGATAAACTAATAAGTAAAAAATGATAAATAAATACAATCTAAGTGTAATTAGAGAGACATATCGGGGGGATTTTCTTGTATATTCTGCATACACTTCCTTCTGTGAACAACCCAGAGAGCAGCAGTGTGTTTTCTGTGTCCGCCACAGGCCCGAGGCTGCACCGCGGCAACATCAGGAACCAATCGTTCCCTCCGCATTTTGTCCCGCTCCACCATGATGTCATGGCCACGAGGAAGCAAGGTGATGAGCTGAGAGTGATGGATATCTGTATAGGAACATTTCCTTTCCCCCGCCAGCAGCCTCTGTTCACATTAAAAGCCTTGCACTTCATACATCAATACTGTCCCTCTGGCCGAAGCCTCGCGCACGGCAGACCCACATGTGGAGCTTTCTCCCTATTGGTCACAGCCAATCAGATTCAGAGAAAGAGCACAATAAGCTGTGTCACTTTCTAGATGAAGCCCAGAATATGAGCCGAGGGCTGGGTGGGATTTTGCTGAAGTGAGGAGAAAGTGAAGTTTAACACTGCATTCAATCTTTTTCCATAAACTCCGGCAGAAAGAGCTTACAGGCCGACCATAAATCTGTTGGTGAGTCTGTCTTTGAAATAATGGAGGATAATCGCTTCTCTTCTTGGGGAGAAATAAAATGAGGAAAGGATGGTGAGAGGATAAAAATAGAGAGGGGGGGGGGGGGGGGGGGGGTTTTCTGTGGCTTCTTCACAGTGTGTGTGTGTGTGTGTGTGTGTGTGTGTGTGTGTGAGAGAGACAGCGTGGAGAGAGAGTGAGGACGGTGTGGGCTGTTGCCTCCTGCTGTGTGAGGTCAGGGGAACAGTGGGTAGCATACGAGCTATTCAAGTGAAAGACACGGTCTGCTACTTTTTTTCTTATGAGTGACGGACCACAACGTGTGTGTGTGTGTGTGTGTGTGTGTGTGTGTGTGTGTGTGTGTGTGTGTGTGTGTGTGTGTGTGTGTGTGTGTGTGTGTGTGTGTGTGTGTGTGTGTGTGTGTGTGTGTGTGTGTGTGTGTGTGTGTGTGTGTGTGTGTGTGTGTGTGTGTGTGTGTGTGTGTGTGTGTGTGTGTGTGTGTGTAGAAGAAGAAAAGGGGCTGCACCATAATGGCAAAATTATAATAACGATTATTTGATAAGATATATATTTATTTATTAAGTTTAGGGTTTAACTTTTAAATAAACAGAGCACTGCTTTCACTTCCATGTTGTGCTACATTCCCCACTAATGTCCAAATCTAGATAAGTTCAATCAAAAATAAGACTCCTGAAAGCAAAATATAAATACAATTGTTCTAAAAACGTTGTATCCAACAATACATATTACTTTAATTGTTAATTCTTTATTCCACTGAAGTATTTCTATTTGAATGTGTTTAATGTAAAGAAATAATTTCCCAGATTGGGGAATCAATAAAGTATATATCTATTTATCCATCTATAAATCAACAAAGCAAAGCTTACTATTTGAGGTGTGCTACATTTGTGCTAATTAGCTTCACGAACCTCCAAATAAAAAATAATGCCGTGTGTCAATTTGGTTACTTCCCCTACTACTCTTTATCGTACACTGTGAACACATTTCTCAAAATCGCACACGGCTGCTCCCACAGGAATTGACGATTGCAGCTGTTAGCTACCTAGCTTGTCATTTGCGTATCAAAATGATTAAAGATTGCTCAATTAACCAATGACATTAAGTGTATCGAAATGTATTTTTTTACATGTCTACTCTATGCTATTTTTTGTTTGTTTTTATGTCTTTTACTGGTATCTGTATTCTCTGTGATATGAATTGTCTGTGAAATGTCTGTGTGAAGCACTTTGGACTGCACATGTTGTATGAAAGGTGCTCTACAAATAAAGATTATTATTATTATTATTAAAAGGTGGCTTCTTTTTGACAACAGTATGGTATTAAGTGAAAAAATACCTACATGTTTAACTTGTGTTTAAAATATTACTTTTATCCTGTTATAAGCGAACAACCGGGTATGGGTTGTGCATTTTGATATACTTGCATTTGAACGCATATATATATCAAAACAGCAATTGTAAGAGCAGAAATATTTGAATCTGTCTGGGGCTCAGCGATAGCCTACACAGCTGAACTACAGACACTAAGTTAAGAAGGAAGGGGTGACTATGAATGTATGTCTTTAAAAAATATTATAATTTGTTTTATTATGCATGTACGTATGTATATGTGTATGTAATTGGTGGGTATGGGTGTATGTACATATGTAAATGTGTATATGTGTGTGTGTGTATATATATATATATATGTGAGTATATATAGGTATATGCATTATTGTTATTATTCTTTATTTTAAAAAAGTACATTACTTTGTTTTTACCTATATATTTATTTATTTACTTTACTATGTAGGACCGGGAGGGGGGGGAGAAAGGGAAAAATATATACCGTAGAAACGTAACTCATTGTGCCTGACTCAATAAAAAAATATATAATAGAAGGATTCAAATTGATACACAGCATGAGAAATAAAATAACATTAACTTTACTAATATCTAGCGAGTATTTATTTTTATATTAGATATTTGTGCAGCCCTAGAAAGCAGATCACACACACACACACACACACACACACACACACACACACACACACACACACACACACACACACACACACACACACACACACACACACACACACACACACACACACACACACACACACACACACACACACACACACACACACACACACACACACACACACACACACACACACACACACACACACACACACACACACACACACACACACACACACACTGGGTTTTCATTCTCGTCCATCTGCCTCCCCAGAGTCTCGGTCAGAGTAACAGATGAGCGCCGCTGCCTTTAAAGGAATAAGCCTGAGACGATTTAAAATCACCTGGGCCCTTCAGCTTTGAAGTCAGACAGCTGCCTGTGCTGTATTACAATGATATTATATCATTCATAATGATATAATTGATCATAATGTTTGCTGGCACTCAACGCTGAACCAGCATTTGTTCATAAATCAGATGATGAAAGGTGGGGTGTAACAGTGAAATCAAAGGAGGAAAGAAAAAGCTTGCACTGTGAGGCTCTGTAATTATTTCACCAACACGATGTCACCTTTACGGCTTTTCTAGTTCACTCAAATCATTAATTTGTTTACTAGGAATACCAAATTGAATAGGAGAAGCGGCACACCTCACTCATTCAAGCTGTGTTTTGGTGTTTGATGTTGTCTGTAAACTGTAAAGCCCATAACATGTATTCAAACCATCCACAGTCTGATGCAAGTCTGAAAACCCACACTGTTTCCCAAAGTCCCAAACCCAAAGAGTTAATGATTAACCATGAAAATAATCACAGGGTGTCCTTAATGGCTGGAAAATAAAACTTTGACAGCATTTGCAAAACAGAAAGCAGCGTTTTTAAGCTGGGATCAGATTGGATGTACAGCTGCAGGCTGATATATGGCTGTGAACCCGCGGCCCTTCCAAACGCTCTAATTACAGTGTTGGGACTCGCTGCCAGCTGAGAAGAAACGCTTGGAAAAATGGCCCGGGACGAGTTGTTGGGCTGTAAATCATGTGCCACGTCTCCCATGTGCATTTTTGTTGACTTTTTATATTATTGTTATGGGCTGCTGGCCAATCAGAGGAAAGCAGGTAGTAAAGAAAAAAGTGGTTCCCTCGTTGTTAAGAAGACTACAGAATTTACTTTTTGTTATAATGGCTGCCAACGTGAACTTGATGCACTTCAGGTAGTTATGACTATTTTGGGTTTAAGCTAAAGGTCCACTATTATACTGTTTTTCATCAATATATTATAGGTCTCAGATATATACAGAACCTGTCTCTGATTGGCTGAAACACCAAACAGATCATTGCAGCATTACCCATAATCCCCTCTGTTTCAGCCCTGTTTCCAAAGTGCTGATTCTCTGTCTGTTACTTTAGAAGAAAATAAGGAGCCCCTCCCCACGCCCCTCTGAGAGAGATTTGGTTACAAAGAACTCAATGGTGCTCTAGGAGGAGATTCAGGTGGTGATAAGGGGGGGGGGGGGTTACCTTGGTTGCTGATTGGCTAATGGTAACACAAGACAACACATCATTATGACATCATAAAGTGGCCAAAATCTGATCAGCTCATTTTCAGACAGGTTTTTATAGAAATGAATCAGAACAAAAAGAGAGAGAATCTTTTTTCCTGAAACTTTCAGAGTCTCTTTCCACAGAGGGGACACATGTAGATGTGGAAGAGACATGAAGAAGAGGGGACACATGTTGATGTGGAAGAGACATGAAGAAGCGGATTCTGCATAATAGGTGACCTTTAAAGAAAACAGCAACCATTTCCGTGAAAAGGACACTTATGAGGACTGTCAATGCTTACCTGCCACAGTTTGATACACATGACCATCCCCAGCTTAGCGTCCGGTACCAGGGTGCAGACCGGGGTCTTACTGGGTAGCTCAACAATCTTGATCTGCAGAGACAAATGGCAAAAGTTTAAGTTAGAAATGCACCCGGGATTGCTTACCTGTCCTCTTCCATATTCCACATCAATGCGAGAACAGTGGAGCCTTGAGCTACCATCTAATATCAGCATGCTAACACAGTGTTTCCCCTATATACAAATAGTGGCGACGCAGCGCCGCTGCTGAAATATGTGCGCCGCTGCCAGGGGGCGCCAGTAAGGTAACCAAAAAAGAAATATATATATATATATTTTTTTCTTTACTTTTTTTTTCTTTTCTTAAAATAATAATAAGTGGCGACCCTTTTTCATTTTAGATTTTTTTTTTGTTATGTTGATTTGTAGTATTTGTGTTACTGGCATAGGCGACACAGGCGGTCGTCTAGGGCGCCAGATCTGGGGGGCACTGCGCTGGTAGCTCTCGGAGGGAAAAAACATTTTGGACCGTTGGCGCTCATCCAAATGTTCGGCCTTGATGTAACAACATTCATAATTAAATCCATGTAACACCCTTTTCACCCCGGTTACACGTCTAATTTGCCCTTTACGGTGGGCGCTGTAAGTGATGAAAGTGGGGGATGTTGGCTTATCAGGCGCCCGCAGCTCACAGCCAAAGTGCGAGCGTGGTAGCGAGAGAGCAAACAAGGGAGAGGGCGCACCGGTACCGGCGCTGTTGTTATTAGAATCTGGTGCTAGCTGCGCTAACGGATATAAGAAGTAGATGTTTCTACAACCAGGGTGGAGGAGAGCTCCTTTCAGACTGAGAGGCTCAGTGAGGTTAAGGACTCTCTGAGTATTTAGATAGTTAACATTAGTCTAAGTTATCTCAGTGGGTCTCAAACGTTTTGACCACAAATTATGTAAACACATATTTCCAAGGCACTCCTTTATAATTATTAGGATAAATAAAAACAGGTTTGAAATCATTCCAATGTATGCTATAGAACAGTCAAACAAAAATATTGTTTAAAGTTGGAGAGATACAAAAATATGCATAAATAAATAAATGTCAACTAGGTAAAATAAGATATGAATCAACAATAAAAATAAAATAAGCTACATTAATTTGTTATTGGCTATGAGGTTATTGGTTATGTTCACATACTTATTTGATTATTAAAATGTAAACCGATCTTTTTCATATGGGTGTTTTAGAGTTGTGCCCCCTAGATCAGGTCTCTAGTAATTGTGTGCTCAAAGTGCACCAGATTGAAGCATTTTACTGTAAAATGTTAAAAAAAAATCTTCGCGGGGGGGGCATACCCCCGGACCCCCCATAGAGGATGTGACGTCCACCCCCCAATTCAAACATGTTCATACAATACTGAATACATTTGAAGCCATTTTGACGTCTATTACCTATGTCAATAAGTTTCTGTTTTTTGCAGTGTATTTGTCTTTTGTGGAGATTTTTCATTTATTCTTTACACATAAAATGTCGCCTAAAATCTCGCCTAGGGCAGCAAATTCTCTAGAACCGGCCCTGGTACCAGACCTCAAGAGCCTTTCGTGTGCTGACACATAGAAACAAATTGTCGGGGCGCACTTCGCACGTGCACACACTAAAAAATTCCATGCGCTCCGCTCTCACATTATGCTGGGCCCACATGCCTTGGCACAGCCGCTATGACTCCATCCGAGGGGAAACACTGTAACATGATCACATTGGCAATGCCAAAAAGGTGATGATAAGCAGGTAAAACTTTCACAATGTTTCCATCTGAGTTTAGCATGGTAGCACGTTAACATTAGAGAATTAACGCCAACGATGTAAGATTAGATTCAACTTTTTGTATTGGCATTGCACAGAGTACAAGTACTGGGTAAACAAAATGCAGTTAGCATAATACCAGAAGTGCAGAGAAGCTGTGAAATACAGTGTAATGTATAAGTAATAAATAAGTAGATAAATGTAAAAAAAGCTAAAATATATACATCTAAATATTTTAGACGGTTTAGAGACAGTACAAAAATACTATGTATATATATGAAACAATATAGACTAGTTTTGACACTAGTGGAGCCTCGCAGATGGGGGTGCTGCAGCCCCCTCAGCACCCCCCCTTCCCGCGTCCATTCGCGATGTCTCGCTGTCTCGCCGACCCCACGCAGCAACCAGTAAACCACACCAGTAACCCAGCTCACACTGTCCGCTCCTCACAGCAGCGAGCCGCGCAACGTCCCGCCAACACGGCCCCCAGACCCCACGCAGCATTCTCATCTGTTTGTCCTTACTGGTGTCATTTCCTGGTTGCTAACAAACGCCATTGTAACACATAATCACTGATGTTCCGCTGTAACGGTGGTGGACTAATCAGAACAGAGTGGGCGAGATGATCAATCAGAGACCAGTGAGCTCGTAGGGAGGGGGGGGGGGGGCAGGAGCTCCAGCAAGCCGTATTTAGGACAGAGAGTGAATACACATACTATACAGAGATGCTGTATGAGAAACCAATGTGAGTTTGGAAAATTGCACAATATAAATATTTTCTAGTAGACCTCAACAATGGAAATATGATCAGTGGAAATGGCCATGTCATGGGACCTTTAAGAAATATGAGTACACTTTATTAGGATATTACCAGTTTGAACAGTGTAATAAATAAAAGCCTTGAGTTGTGCACCCACCACCATCCTAATCAGGTACCATGTTAAGCCATCTCTTTTAAAGTCTGATTTAACTGCACGTGAGAAAAAAATGAAGCTTTTTGTGGCTTCTGATAAATTGCTTTAAGCGACGTCACCAGGGCTCAAGACAACAACTTTGAAAACGATAAAAAAAATATGGTGGTGTGGAGTTCAAAACAAGTGAGCTAACTAGACCTCCTTAGCCAATCAACATGTTAAACGGCACAGCATCAACTTGACACTTGTATCATGCTCATATTCTCTAGTCATGGTTTCATTTTTCGGCTAAAGCCAACTGTGATCAGTCCTTTCCCAAGCACTTGGAAATAATCCAGCTCGTCCTGATGCCTTTTGTTCTAATGTATCCCTTTCTTATTACTTTTAGTCCGTTTACATTTCTGAGACGTTGTTACAGTTACACACAGAAACTTTGGTTGTAAGTACATTTCCCTACGAGCTGTCCGCCAAGTCATGATTTGTTTGTCTTCCGAGTTCAAATAAAAAAGCAGCCAGTCATTGTGGTTCAAGACTTCCGCAGATCAGAGCGCCTGCACCCAGCGGTCCGGTCCCATCCATCAGAGCGGAGCCCCCCCCCCCCCCCCCCACTGTCTATAATAAATCCTGCTAAAGCCCGACCTCGCGACATGAACGGTGTTTTCCTGCACACATTGGCACTGATTCTGATGAAACGCACGGCCGTAATGAAGCCAGTGATAGAGTGTGTGTCTCTGTGAGTGTGTACCCACATCACTACCAAAACTCTTTCCTTCCACTTGCTGATGATCCGCATATTCATCCTCATTAGGCCTCAGATTAAACAGCCCTTTAAGGCAGCGATCTGTATTTTAGCGCTCGGCCCCATCTGTCCCGTGTGTTTACCTCTGCACGCCTGACAAAGAGAGCCTTTAAGGACGTCTCTTTGCCTCAGGTGATCGCAGTTCTTGTGTGGCGTCCCACTGCCTGTAAACAAAGCACCCACACTATTAATTAATGTGTCTGCTGGCAGGGATCTCAGTGTGAGTGGTAAACAGTGAAACCGCCTGAAATAGGAAACTCTTATCTGTCTTCTTGGATGCATTCCTAAATATTGACCTACCTGCATGTAGCACTAAATCAAACCAGTGTGCATGTTTTGAGCCACTTGTATTGTTTCTCGGTGGAATTTGTTCATGTGGGTGATTTATTTGCCGTTACATGATAAGCATCTGTCGTGGTCAGTCTGTGGAATGGGGTGTGGAGACCGAATGACAATATTGGCTGCGGTCTGTTTTAGTCTAACTTGTATGGGTGTGTTTCTGTCTGTCTGTGTCTGTTGGGACAATGGCATTATTGAGGTGCTGCGAGTCACAGGCGCCCTGATGCCTGCTCTGCTGGACTGGGGTTAGCAGAGGCACGTTTGGCGGGATCAGGTGACCGCTCTGTCCCTTTCAAGTGTGGCTCCTCTGCCGCGGAGCAAGTAACATGAATCTGGAGGCAATAAAAGATGGCAGAATCGCTGGCTGCCCTCTCCTCATCCCGCCTCACTCCACACAAAGCCCTCCAGGCTGGCGGGTGTTGAGCATTAAGTACGAGACACACTGTGCGGTCAGAACTGTGATTAGCTTCTAGTGCATGATCTCTTCCGGCCTGGGAAATTCTCTTTTTAATCCCACAGTCTAAGATTAAAACAGATACTTTGACTTTTGCATTAGCCAAAGTAGCAGTGACCTCTTGAAAAGGCACTTTCTTTTAGGCCCTTAGACACCTATTTTTTGTTTTAGACAAATCACATTAATAGAAAGGCATGGCGTACTACCGGCAGCCAATATTTAGTGACATTAAGCTGGTGGTTGGTATTATGTTTTTACCTTTCAACAGTTCCCTGTGACTCATGACATTATGGCATTATGCGAACCGCACGCTAACATTTCACACTGACTCATTCAGTGACGGTTCTCAAAAAAGACGACATTAATGTTTATTTCATTTTTATGGATCAGAACGCTTTTCAACAACTACAGGGGTTGGATGACTTTTGCGGTAATACTTAAATGTTCCATTAAATCTAACAGTACTAAAAGCCACAAATATGTTTTCGTAAAGGAAGTCAAACTAGCAGCAGCAAGTCTGGCCTGGTTCATACAAGTTGGCATTTGTTATGCTCGTCAAACCGTTCAACCAATGAACCATCCCGACTCCCGTCTGCCAATAAACTGAACATAAAACTTTGATCCAAAGAGTCTCTGGTTCATTTCCACTATCTTTGAAAACCCTACTTAAATATGTAAACATAATCTACCCTAAAAAGCATAGACATTTATGTATACACATTACCAACTGTATATTTTTTATACTGACAGGGACGTAGGTATGTGATAAATATTTTAAATGAAGTTATCAAAAACATCAAATCAAGGACTTTATAAGGAATATTTACAAATATAAACCAACAAATATTAGAATAACTTTAGTAACTATTACTGCACAAAATATATAACCTCAAGCACTTCCAATGACCCATGTCTATTAATTCCCATTTCAAAAATCTTTGCTAAGGATTTCAAGGACCTTCAAATATGGGTTTTCAAATAAGCATGAATATTCTTTGACAATACAGTGTAAGAAAACGTGTTTAGAGAGTACTTGTCCATGGACAAGTGAGTTTGGCAATTTACTTGTCCGAATAAATGTTTCACTTGTCCATAGCTATACTTTGTGCATGCTGCACCTATTTTAAATATTATTAAATATCAACATAAAGCATACAAGAATCTGGGTTACTGTAACTAAGGTAAGATTTTATTGTTTATTTGTTCATATTTGGCAAGAAACATGCTATGCAAGAATCTTCCTCTTGGGGCCACTGGAATATTCTTCTTCGGCATCGTACTTTACATTTCCCCACGGTTTTACGACACCGCTAACATAAGTGAGCTGTAAGATTTGACTGCATTCACACATGACAAAGAAGGAAACGTAAAGCGGTCGCAAACAACAATGGCGGACACGGACCATTTGCGAATGAGTTCTGCCTCAAGCTGAATTTATGAATCATTTGTCAATAAATGTGGGCGAGAAACGTCACTTGTCCGTCGGACACGTCAATGGAAAGATGTACTTGTCCGATATTGTAAATAACTTGTCCCGGACGATCGGACGTGTGCTTCTTCACACACTGCAATATATTTTAAAATGATTAAGAGTAAACTTCCAATACAAACTGTGAAAATGTACAGCTTTGGCAAATGTTTAGGTTAAAATGTGACATTCCCTGCATCCTTTTTTTTTTTTTTTTTAATGGGAGTACATCCCAGCATGAACTGGCAGATTGGTTGCTATTTAAAAAATAAGCTAAACAAATATACTATACCTCGACCAATCACATCCGCCAGGCTGCACAACAAGGGGTCAACAATGTGACACAAGTAGTGGACATAAAATAAACACTGTTTTCACACATACATGTACATATATCTAATATGTATATAAGACAAAAATATGTATATATGTTCCTTTTAATTCATTTCTTATTTTAAAGCTACTTAACTGTATATAATTGTATTTTCATCTTTGATTCTATCTTTAATTGTATTAATCTCTAATCTGTGCTATCCTGTTTTTCATCCTTACCTTGTTGCTGTTTAATTACTGCATTTCCCCACGGGGTAATTCAGTAATTCCATCCATCTTATTTTATCTTATCCACACCCAAAGACAATTTAGAGTTTCATTGCTGATGTCTAACCTCTTCAGTCTGTTGTCCAGCGAAGGCCAGCAGATGTGTCCCAGTACTCATCTCCAGCAGCGAGCACTGACAGAACCCAACGCTGCCGGTCCACAGCGAGTCCAGCACCGCCCTGCGACCCTCACTCAGATCCCACAGACACACTCGCATGTCCCGTCCCTGACTGCTCCACAACAGAGAGGCCAAAAGAAAAGACACGTGCTGCAGTTCAACGCATGTTTCAAAAAGCATGAGCAGAAGTTGTGAGTATAGTTAAAAATAATGAAATCTGAAGTTACCAATAAAAAGGTATATTCCAAAATGCTCGTAGAAACAGTAAGAGAGGGACGGACATGTTATCAGAAGTCGTCCTCACCTGATGAGAGTGTCTGTCCCCCGCAGTGTGTTGACCCACACGACTGAGTTCCCAGAATGCCCTTCTACAACTGTCTCGGCCCTCCTGGTGTTCAGGTTCCACATGTGGATGGCACCCTTACCTGACCTGCAAAAATCCAACAGATGGCTTTTTATTGGATATATTAGAGTTGTCGCAATATTATTATAATTGTATAAAATACTAAAATGTAATATCGATATGTTAATACAATCATATAAGTGCTTCTTAAATGTTTATGTTAATCTTGTTCAACCTATCATCTATGCCCAATACAAAATAAGTCACATTTATTTCACAATTAAAAAGGTGCTCAGTAATCAAAGTTAAATATGAATTATTAATACAATGTTTCTATTTTGTAACGATATTTTGTCACAGCCCTAATATATAAAAAGGAATATACAATTCAAAATTACTCTCAACAATATTTAGAGAGAAAACAACATAATAGATTTGCTCTAGTCCAAAGTAATAAATACTGAAATAACATTGTAACTTTTGGTGTGTGGTGCTTTAAAAGCTGCTCAACATCAAAAACCGAAATGAACCCTGATTGGCTGGCCTAATATCTACTTATTACCAGAGGTGGGAAGTAGTGGATTACAAATACTTTGTTAACTGTACTTAAATACATGTTTCTGGTATCAGTACTTTACTCCACTACTTATTTTTCTGACGACTTTGACTTCTTACATTTTGAACACAAATACCTGTACTTTTTACTTCTTACATGTTGAACACTAATACCTGTACTTTCTACTTCTTACATGTTGAACACAAATACCTGTACTTTCTACTTCTTACATGTTGAACACTAATACCTGTACTTTCTACTTCCTACATGTTGAACACAAATACCTGTACTTTCTACTTCTTACATGTTGAACCCAAATACCTGTACTTTCTACTTCTTACATGTTGAACCCAAATACCTGTACTTTCTACTTCTTACATGTTGAACACTAATACCTGTACTTTCTACTTCTTACATGTTGAACACAAATACCTGTACTTTCTACTTCTTACATTTTGAACACAAATACCTGTACTTTCTACTTCTTACATGTTGAACCCAAATACCTGTACTTTCTACTTCTCACATGTTGAACACTAATACCTGTACTTTTTACTTCTTACATGTTGAACCCAAATACCTGTACTTTCTACTTCTCACATGTTGAACACTAATACCTGTACTTTTTACTTCTTACATGTTGAACCCAAATACCTGTACTTTCTACTTCTTACATGTTGAACTCACATACCTGAACTTTCTACTTCTTACATGTTGAACACAAATACCTGTACTTTCTACTTCTTACATGTTGAACACAAATACCTTTACTTTTTACTTCTTACATGTTGAACACTAATACCTGTACTTTCTACTTCTTACATGTTGAACACAAATACCTGTACTTTCTACTTCTTACATGTTGAACACTAATACCTGTACTTTCTACTTCTTACATGTTGAACACAAATACCTGTACTTTCTACTTCTCACATGTTGAACACTAATACCTGTACTTTTTACTTCTTACATGTTGAACCCAAACACCTGTACTTTCTACTTCTTACATGTTGAACACTAATACCTGTACTTTCTACTTCTTACATGTTGAACACAAATACCTGTACTTTCTACTTCTTACATTTTGAACACAAATACCTGTACTTTCTACTTCTTACATGTTGAACACAAATACCTGTACTTTCTACTTCTTACATGTTGAACACAAATACCTGAACTTTCTACTTCTCACATGTTGAACACAAATACCTGAACTTTCTACTTCTTACATTTTGAACCCAAATACCTGTACTTTCTACTTCTTACATTTTGAACTCAAATACCTGTACTTTCTACTTCTTACATGTTGAACTCAAATACCTGTACTTTCTACTTCTTACATGTTGAACTCAAATACCTGTACTTTCTACTTCTTACATGTTGAACCCAAATACCTGTACTTTCTACTTCTTACATGTTGAACAAAAATACCTGTACTTTCTACTTCTCTCATTTTCCAAACAGGCTGGTTCCTTTAGTTTGAATGTGTGTTTGGTGGCGTGATCATTATTATTTAGAGTCATTGCGTGCCTATTGATTTGAACACGATCCGTGTATCCATCATTTCCTGGTCTTCTCTAAAGAAGAGGGACCAATGAAAACGTTGTCATGTTGCCGTTGTTCAGCATGGAAACATTCATTAGCTAACAATGACATTATTGTTCTATTAATATAAAGGGAGGTCAGGTACTCTTTAAAACAGCTGCTAGTTATGGGTACTTTTTACTGAAGTACATTTCAAAGCCTCTTTACTTTTACTTGAGTAAAGAAGTTTAGTCAGTACTTCTACTTTCACCAGAGTATTTTTAAACACAAGTATCTGTACTTCTACTTGAGTAAAGGATGTGTGTACTTTTGCCATCTCTGCTCATTACCCTAAATAATCAATACCATTTTCAAGTCTTAAGGAAGATGAAGAGCCAAATATTTAGGTTGAGATGAATGACTTACCCTGAAAATAAGAGGGGAGTGTCCCCTCCATGGCAGCTAAAGTGGAGGGTGTTGAGGGGCGCGCCGGCCCCCCTCAGGGTGAAGATGGGGGACGGAGCGGGACGAGACATCCCTGGGTCCTGAAATCAATGTGTGGCTGCAAGGAGGCTGCAAACATGTGTCAGGAATCCCACTGGAACAGACAACAGAAGAACAAAGAGCAGATAGATTCAAGATTGTCATTCGTGCATAGCTACAGTTTAGTTATGTCGATGAAAACCTTAGGTATCAGGCCCCTCCAACAGCGCAACACAATAACACAGATAAAAAAGTGCAAGTAAATAGAATCAAATAGAATAGAAGTAGTGCCATAAGAGTCAAGTGATACATAGTTTTTAAGTTGCAAACAGGTGAATGTTATGGATGTTCTTAGTTCCGGTGTTTAACCTGAGATGAGTTCATACTTGTCAACCCTCCCGATTTTCGCGGGAGACTCCCGATTTCATTGCCCTCTCCCGGTTTCCTCCCGGGGTCATATTTCTCCCGCATTTCTGACAAAATCAGATTTACACACGACTGTTTCCACTCGGACTTTAATACAGCTACACCATTGTTTGGTTTCCATGGTAACACGTCTCTTTAGTAGCGCGCGCAGTGAGGCAGATATTCACAGAAAACAGAACAAGAATCGACAACTACTCTACTCTCTGCTCACTCCTTTCCTGTAAAATACAGGTCCAGCCCACACATATGCTCCATCAAGGACGGTGCTACAGGCCGCAAGGCAGTGCTCTTACAACTACAATAAGCATGTTAATGTTAATCTAACAGCTCCGGCGATCCACTAGCACCCCCCCCCCCCCCCCCCAATTTTGCATTTTGAAATGCTCCCGATTTCTGAGGTCTAAAGGTTGGCAAGTATGGATGAGTTCCTTCTTGAATAAGTGCAGTTACTAAATGCAGTGTAAGCTCTTCTCAGTATCTCAACACTACACCGTCAGTAGGAGTGCTAAATGTTCCATTAAACTATCTGAATCGTCTCAGAGGGATGCAGAACATGAGGTAAAAGTCAAACGCAGGCCTGAAATCATCAGAAACCCAGACATCTTGTTTTGCTTTTTGCACAAACACTGAGCAAACATTGTCAGAAGGAAACCCGATTTTGCCTGGAAGCCTTTCACACAGCCGACAGTTGTGTTTAATGCTCCGTCTGTATCTGCTCTATTGTTAGCAGCTACAAACCCTGTGGCCCTCTCTCCTCCTCCTCCTCTACCTGATAACACCTCTCTTACTCAATATGTCATAAATCACAGAACCCTGACAGCTTGATTACAGTAAACACACGGAGATTCGGGCGTCTCACTCCTCTTGCGATCAACAGCCGTTGTCCCAGAGGCAAAAGTAACAGCTCTGGCTTTTATGTCGTTTGTAGACAGGGCTGCAGAGGAAACCGATCCAACCGCAGGTATGCTGCAAGGAAATGATGAGTCAACATTAAATTACAGTACCATCACATGTGAGTGACTGTCAGTGATTGGATTCAGATGGCCTATTCGCTAAACTGCTGTTGTTTTTATTATTATACCATAAAAGAGTTGAAAAAGTAAGAGTGAGACATCTCAATCTCTCAGTTTTAACAGGGAACAATGGCCAGACGATGACTTGAAAACAACCACGCACTCAAATACCTATGAATAACTGCGAACTAATAAAAAAAACTATTCTAGCAGCCGGTTTTACTTGCTACCAACCTCGAAGATGCCTCGTACATTCCTTCCTCCCCAGACTGCAATAATATGAATATCCGGTTATCAGGCTCACCAGGAATCAATCTTAAATATGACTTTTCCAAAAATATCAAAATAAGCTGAACCGCGCTTCTTAAAAGTTTTAGAAATAAAGCGGCGCACAAGAAGGTGGCTTTAGTAATGCTTTGGTATTTAGGGATATATACTTATTTAGAGTCCTTTCAAGAGTTAGATCAGGACTATGACACGCCCTAATACGAAGCTTGATTAAGGACATGATTAGCTTAGCTTAGCATAAAGACCATAACTCCACCTACCAGTAACTCAAGTGGGTTGAAGGGGGATTTAGCCGTTGGGCAAACCCAAACAACCAATCCAAATAGTAAAAGTTATTTATGAACCCTCTGGCGTTTGTTCATCTCATGAAAAAAATACGCTGCCAGTTTACTAAATGCATCAATCGACGCTTAACTGGCTCCCCTTCAGAACCACGATTAATCTCAGAAAGACACAGAAAGTTTTATGCTTCAAGTCTTTTTCTGTCGAGTACCTCTAATACTCACTTGCAAACATATTAGGTATTAGCGCTGCAGGATATATCGTGTCATGACGATAATCGCGATATGCGCATGCACGATATTCACAAAAGATTTTTTTTTTTTTTTTTTTTTTTTAGGACTTGCGATATTAAGTAGGCAAATTAACTCAAACAAGTCATGTTACAATTATTTTGCTGCTTCTTACAAAAGTAAAACTTGCGCGGCTCTCATGTCAGGGGTACTTGAGTGAGTGACATGCACATCCACCAATCACAATCAAGTCTCCAAAGCAAACGGACCCGGTGATTTAAGGTAAAAACACTGAATAAAGCCGTTTCATATGTTTCTCCAGGGCAGTTCGGCGCTGCTAACCGAGCTAGCTCAGCTTGTTGCTCTGATAACTTAAGATCCAGCCGTCCATGACTAAAATCCTTCATCCGATTAAATATAGTTAAAGAAATACCAATTGTATTAAAGTTCAAGAAAGGATGGTTTGCGGGGAAAAAAAACGGTCTTTTCTTCAATTCCTGTATGTTTTCATATCGCAATATATATCGCAGGGGGTGGGGGGGAAATCGTAATGGCAGTTTTTTCCAATATCGTGCAGCCCTATTAGTTATCTTGTTTTATTTATTTTTTAAACGAAACAAAGAGTAACTGTTATAACTGGTTCATGTCCTTGGTGTGATGTTGATAGGCTACTAGAGACACCAGGAAGTCACAACTTTGCGCTAAGAAATAGCAGTTTTCAGTTTTTATGCTAAGCTAACTGTCTACCAACTATTGAACAGAGACATGAGAGTTGCATCTTCTTGTTTAAACGTAGCAATAAAGCCCCTAAGTGTATTTCTCCAAAAACTATTCTAGCACAATTTGAGTCACTATTTGTAAAATGGCCTTCTGAGTTAATGAGCACAACATCAACACCCGACACTCAGTCACCCCCTCCTCCACTTTTACTTATCATAACCCTTGATCCCTGCAATCAGTAGTCGCCGAAACTGGAGCCTGAGGCATTCAGGAGCAACTCATTTCAGGAGGTTAGTGGTTAAATTGTCCATGAGAATTTGTGAAGCGCAGAGACAGAAGAGACCCCTGACCAGCCTGCCTAATTAAGGACGCTCAGCGCAGTCTGACCGACTCACAAGGACACAGTCATTCCATCACAATGCATGCTTGCAAAAATAGTTCACGTTTTCCATGCTTACTACAGAAAAGATCCGTCAATCAAAGTATGTGAAATGACCAACGTTATACTTGAATGGGTGAAAGATGATGTGCATCGGTATTGACCATTAGGTATCACTCATACAACTAAACCAGCAGGAAACCGACAACTGTACAAACTTGTTTTGGCGTGGTATGGAAAAAAATGGCAATAACCGTCAACAAGGTTTTTTGTGAGGGTCTATCCGTTAAGCTGTGTGTAGATGGGTACGACTACATTCCTGCGCCAGAGTCCTGCTCCTGTGTGAGTGTGTGACAGGTGGGGCTCACCCTGATAACAGGTGGATTAGCTGGCCCTTATTGTCCTCCTGCAGCAGGCCTGAAAGGAGCTGTGAGTCACGGTCGGACCAAAGCGTCTGTTTTCATTGTCCAAAGACAAGTGTCTGAAAGGCTTTCCAGTGGCTATCATAGCTCACTGTCAATCACAAACAACAATAAGGGACAGTGATGGAGATGGTGGAGGACTATGGAACCACATTTTTTTGAAGTTGTAAAGTGGTGTCGGAAAGAGTTGTAAACCCAGAAAGTAGTTTGCATTTTAGCGTCTGGGTTCCTTTCTTGAAATCAATGGTTTTTGGCAAGATGCATGAAATAAGGCCTGGGCTTAATACAATGTAACAAGATGTTGTGCTTTGTTCTACGACACAGAATGCATCAGTGAATACCCGACTGGTGAACGCCTTAAGCTTTAAAGTGTCTTAAAAAAGGCAGCTATAAAATAACTAAATAAGCGAACTAAACATAATTATTCTAAACATTAGCCGCTTAGCTCATCGACGGTGACGCGAAGTCATGTGACTGTGATGTAATCTATTACATCGTTAGCTATTTGTTATTGCATATACACGTCAACTATTATAAAAGTGAGGTTAATATATGGACATTATCTTTCTAAAAAAAAAAACATGCAAGTACCATAACTGTGTGTTTGCCACAATATTCCCAAAAAATCCCATTGCTTTTATTTCGAGGCCTTTCGATGCTGATTTCCGGGTCGGCCTACAATAACACATCATGACTGCTCTACTCTGTAATGCCCACTTTCCCCTGCCACTACTTCCTCAGTTTCTTCTCTTTTCCAAGCGTCAGCATTTCCACTGTCTGAATTGCCCACGACAGTCCCATTGTTGTGGGCGAGAGTCCTCCACAAACCCAAATACAAACACACAGCTCAGGAAGGGGGAGACAGATACTGTAAACAAACAAGACGGTGGCAGGATGTCACTCTAATCTATTTGTGAGGATCCTCAAATTGTTCCTCGCCAACAGAGAGAAGCAGTCGAGCAAACAATCAAACCTGTCACTTTAAAAGCTTGTAGGTTTGAAGTCTGGAGCGAATGCAAAGATACCTTTCTGGAGAAGTGGCAGTCAGTTAGTAGCTGGGGCATCTGTGATCCTCGTGGTATAGATCCTAAAGGAATAGTTACCCGTTCTATTAAGATAAGGGCTACAATATTATGAACTCATTGCGATTATTTTTTTACCAATATTGCAATTGAGATATGATTCACAAAGAAAGACTGATCCTTCCTGATGTATAATTCACTATATCATTGAAAAAATACATATTTAAATTATCATTGCGTCATTTCGGTGGCATAAATACGTTTTGTTCAGTCTGTAGAATGTGATTCGTAGGCTTGGGCATCCGTGCAGCTCCACAATACTTAATCAAAAATGGTATTTAAAACCACCAACTAGCATTCTGTGCTTCCTGTAATTTAAATAGTGCATACCATTTTTGAATTACAATTACATTTGACTTAATTTTAGATCTCCAAACTTCTCTACTTGCAGAATTGTACTTCCATAAAATGAGCAATAGATACCCAATAGGTCAGTCAACTGTCTTATTAACCATGTCCACAATACCATCTCATTAACTAACCAGGCCTAAAGCGTGCGTCTTGGACAGGGCCAAATAAATGAGAGTGAGTGATTAATAAAGCTGGATATGGTGGGAAGAGGCATGAGAGGAGAATCCTGCTGGCCCAGTAACAGATAAGACAGCTCCGGAGTAATCTGACTCTAAGTCCGTGGATAGAGGCAGTTTGTCTCTTCTTGGGCCGTCTGTCCACACCTAGCGGGTAATTAGGCCTAATTATGAGAGAAAGGTCCGCTTCCCCTTCATGTTATTAAATAAGAGCCAGCCTCGTCCGCCAAGCGTCTCTCAACACCAGCAAGGGGCTGGCGACCTTCAGATCAAACGCAGCCACTATCTGTGCCCTCCCTGAACATTGCTGCACATATGAGGGTTTGAAGAGGGAGGGGACAGAGAGGGTATTCGTTATGATATGGGGCATCAAAGTTTTTTTGACTGGAGGTGAAGGGGGAGTCCTGTCCGCATTCCTCCCTGGGCTCTTTTGCGCTGGTATCATGTGATCAGCAGCTACCCACCTGAGCTGCCCCCTTGTCAAACTCTGCCATTCATAAATAAGGGATGGACATAGTGATCACAGGAGGTTTGTTAGAGAAGCATTATAATGCCGCAGCTTCACAGGAGCCATTATGGAGGCATGGGATCCCGAGATCCACCGCCGATATCAGCCTCATCAAAAATGAGATCTGAGCTGCGTGATGAAAACTGAAGGAGATTACACATAGCTCAGAAGCTGCTTTCTAGATAGGCCTCCCAATGACAAGACAACTTTGTAACATTTCAACCAATAGGGATCTTTCCTGTAACATCTTAGCCAACAAGCTTCAAATAAAAACCCTAAATCCGTTCATAGCTGCTACATCATACTTCAGCTATTCGTCATTCTGCTGCTCAAACACAAGCTATAGTCTCATCAGCCGTTTCCCTCTTTTTCACCGTCTCGCCAAGGAGGCACTTCCACCTCACCGGCTGGGGGGTGAGCTGGCTCTAGGATCATTAGTCAGCCTTTCTGCCCTCACCCTCCCCCAGCAAATACAGATCCTTCTGAGGAGGAAACCAACGTGCCAAATGGAGAGCGAGGTCCATTATTAAAAGTCCAGTTAGACAAACAACGTGGGAAGTGGCGAGGAAGACACACGCCCTTTATTGTGTCTTGGTGGGGTTATCTGGCCTGGATAAACATCCCAGCGTCAGACACAGGCTGAAGTCAGACACAAGTGCACCAACACCCACTGTCAGTCACAGGTCCAATGAGTGGGAAGAGGTGGCATTGTTCACGTGAATGGGGCCATAGCAGATAAGAGCTCAATGCCTTGTGGGTGTCACTGAGGCAGGCCCCTGATGGAGCACTGTGTCCGAGGGTCCTGTTTTAGGAGGTCCTGACGGTGGTCAACAGGTACCAGGAGCCTTATCTGTTTGCATTATCACCCATTTCCTCCATGGAGGATACAGAGACACAAGAGGGTCGACAGCTCGAGTGTCATCACACATCTCCACACGTTAGGGGTGTGAAGGGTTTTGGATCTATAGGGCTGTCCATACAGCAAAGATATGAAAACAAGTAGATGCATTATGCAACAGTGGACAAAGGACACACAAAACAACAACACTTTGTCAACATGCACGGGTCCCTGTGTTACACCTGTCAGTCATCTGCAAGGGTGTGATGAGTGACTGCATGAACACTAAGTAATAGACGGTGAAAGGATTGACAGAGGGTTAA
The DNA here is from genome assembly GCF_949606895.1 of Notothenia rossii. Lineage (NCBI taxonomy): Eukaryota > Metazoa > Chordata > Actinopteri > Perciformes > Nototheniidae > Notothenia > Notothenia rossii. The sequence continues at coordinate 7,901,774 of NC_136909.1, read as the reverse complement.
CTAGTCGTAGTTATACAGGGCGAACAGCAGGGTTACAATAAGGTCATTATGATGTCTGCTTTCCTCTGTAATAAAACACACTATTGGATCTATAATATTCACTCTGGGCATCAGTATTGCTGCAGGGCTGAGTATCATGAATTTATAAGAATCCATCAGGGGTAAGAAACAAAACTAATAATATTAAAAAAGTTTATTAACGTTTTTGATTATATCATGTACTGATGCATGATGTGTCGCTTATACGACACTTTAAATGGAAACACATGCATCAAATAAATAAACTACAATATTCCCTCCCCACCCCTACTTTAATGTGTTGGTGCATAGGCGTTTTCCTTTAACTCTTCGTTTTCCTTATTTTGTGTGTCTTGGATAATGTATAATACCATTTAAATGAAGAAAAAAAGTTTAACATTTGTACATCCTCATGGAGCATAGCGTGAGCTGGATATAGGAGCTACACAATCCATTTCACAACTAAAAAGCACTCATATAGTGTAAAGTAAGGCTGCACTGTGCCCCATATAACATAAACAATGCTATGTAATATTTTGGATCCAATTAAAAATGACACTTGACAATCACAGGATGTGTGCCAGCCTTCCTCATTAGCAGTGACTCAATGTCAGTGCATAGCTAAAACAAATGTATTTGCTTAACCATAATGCTTAATAATTGATTTAGCTAATCTATGACTACCAAACTTTATTTAAATAGCAGGTAGTTTATGTTGTTTCAGTAACTGGCATATACATACCACTGACGTTAGTAAGGCTATTACACTTGATATGACAGATCCACAAGCTTAACCTGTATGATAATGCACTGCAGAATACAAACCGATGAAGCTTATTCTGCTTGATGATAAGGGGTTTAACTAGCGAGTTAAAGTAATATATACAATAGACGCATTTGACATAACGATCTTATTGTATTGGTATTGTTTGGAACTATTGCTTTGCTCATATTGTGTACAGGCTACAGTCATCTTGTTTACTGGACGTTATCAGGGCTGCTATACTCACACAAGTTGCTATGATTTACCATCCTGAAGATATAGCATAACATAAAATGTTAGGGTGGAAACAGAAAAGATACGACTGCAATTCATATCTATAAAGGCACTTAAGGCTAGCTTAAACTCTCATGTTGTTTACATCAAGGAGGTTAGCAAAGAGCTAGCAACTGCCTAAAACAACCGGCTAAAGCCAACACGTGTACCTTGGTATTACGTGAGAGACATTGTCGCTGCGTGAAGTAGTTTCATTACAGTGAAGAGAGAAGCTTTAAACAACACAGAAACACAAACCATCTCAGTGACACACCGGTGTTCTGAAAGTTGTCAGCCAGCTTTGCGAGGAGGAAATACAAAACATGCGCCACAGCTGAAGGACCCGTTTTTGGAGCGTGTGAGCTGCCCACGACATTGCCTGTATAGAAAACTCAAGACTGTCTCTCTCTCTCTCTGCTCAGTGGAATGACTGCCTGTCTGTGTGTGTGTGTGTGTGTGTGTGTGTGTGTGTGTGTGTGTGTGTGTGTGTGTGTGTGTGTGTGTGTGTGTGTGTGTGTGTGTGTGTGTGTGTGTGTGTGTGTGTGTGTGTGTGTGTGTGTGTGTGTGTGTGTGTGTGTGTGTGTGTGTGTGTGTGTGTGTGTGTGTGTGTGTGTGTGTGTGTGTGTGTGTGTGTGTGTGTGTGTGTGTGTTTCTTACATTGTCGTAGTTCATGAGTTCCGTGCCGTGACCGGCCAGTCTGCGGGCGAGAAGCTTTCCCGCTTTAACGGCCGTCGGGGTCAATTCAGGACGAATGTTTAACTTGCTTTATGAATTAATGTGATATATATTGAAGTAGCTGTACTGTAGCTTTATCAACGTCTGCATGTAATCAACAACTGACTGCCAATCAAATAAAGAAAGTACAATTCAAAAACACAATATTTATTGTCAATTAACATTGAACTATACAGATATACAGTACATACTGTGGATATGTGTAAGGTTCCTCTCGGGCTGCATTTAAAAATAAAATAGAGAAATAAATAAAATAGCATTTGAAAATGTGTGCATCTTAAAAGTGCTTAATTTTAGATAAATAAAATTAAGTGTAGCAGCAGCTTGAGTTTCCCTTTTTCTTTGTTAACCGTTTCACATCATGACTTAACAGTTTCAGATGATTATAGAACAATATCAGTCTTTACACATCATAACAATTGAACAGTTTTAAAATGTATCTTTCTTTCCCTCTTAATTGCAGTCCCTCACTCGCTTTTTTTTGTTACGTGCGAGAATTGAGCTCGAGCTTGTCCTGCCAGGATTTTAAATCTGGGCTGAAATGGTGTCAGGGCCATTCTCATACACACATGCAGGTGCTCATTGGTTAGCCTGGAACCAGGGCCGTCCCTCCCTACAGGCCGATCATGCAGACTGCGTGGGGCCTCACCTTGCGGAGCTTGCAGGGAGAGAAGTGGAGAGGAAAGTGAGTGAAGAGCAGAGATAGCGATACAGGGAGAGAAGTGGAGAGGAGAGTGTACGAGGTATGGAGGTGTAGGTAGGAGGTATAGGAGATATGAGGTGTGATTTGTGCCAAAGAAAAGATAACTAAGCTGACTGAGCGGAGAACTAACGTGTCAACGTGCGCCAATGCCTCCATCAATTTTGAATGGGTTGACGTGACAGGCGACGTCACGACGATTTCAAACGTCACGGCGACGTAGGTGCGCTCAAAGTACACGCTCACGTGGTCGCGGCGTAGCTTAGAAAGCGCGATCTTAGATATTATGCGTGTTGATAACGTACGTGTGGATATGCGTGTGAATAACGTACGTGTGGATAAACGTGTGAATAACGTACGTCTCGCCTCCGTTAGCATTGTATAGCATTATCCTAGCATTATATTTTTCGAATGATTCCGCTCCTACAGTAGTTTGGAGAGTGTTACAGGTACGTTTTAATCGGCACAGTATTGGTATCACTCTCTCTCGGGAACAGCTGATCGCTGCACTGAGCTGTCCCTCCCTCCCTCAAGGTGTGTGTGGGTTTGTCTGTGTCTGTGTGTCTCATTCACTGTCCCTCAGGTTGTAGTATGTTTCCATTGCCAGTTTGTGGCTCGTATGTCTTGTGAACGCAACGCTGGCATAATATGATGTGGCCTGCTGACATGGCCTCTAATAAAGACACAGGACTAAAATAATACATGTTTAATTCAGCCCAGATGCGGTGACCGCAGGCCAAATCCATCAATTCGGCATATATTGAAGTTGTTCAAAGTTGCACCGATATGAGGCGCAGTGAGAACCACGCACCTGTCAGACTAGCGAATGGGCACATTTGAATTTCAGGAGAATAATGAAGATGTGATTGGTTGTTCCACTCTCGGTTTCTCACGAGACCAGCGAGCTGCTGGGCTGTTTACATTATTGTGGACTGGACCGGCTGAAACTGACACGATTGGCTGCTCAGTTAGTTCAGTCTTTGGCACAAATCACACCTCATACAACCAGGCGTGTTGCCGTTGCCGTTCCCCCTCGATTCCACCGGGTCCGTTTGGTTTTGGTCCGGGCTCCTCCGGCGTCATACCGGGCGCATTTCAGAAGCATTTCAGAAGCGGAGCGTCTTGCCTGCCGGCTCGCAGTTTTTGTTGATTTGGCCATTTGGGCATATTTCCTGGACAGGCTACTTTGTACAGACAAAGTTAATACAAATTGTAATGTTCCAGTTATAAACGACATGAATCAAAGATGTGTTGCTGTATTTTAGTGGTAACAAAATGCATACATCATCATAATTATTATATATGTAGGGTTATATATATTTGTGAGAAACTGAATATCACTCCGATTAACAATTGACATTTTCTGTTTGCACATTATTGTGCTATTTCTCTTCATGTCAAGGGTACACCTTTAATGATAATAATTATAAAACATTTTATTTTGAGGCGCCTTTCAATGCACCCAAGGTTACCTTATGAATAAAATAAAAACTTTAACAGTAAATACAGCTGAACATAACAAACAAACAGGGCAGACAGACAGATAGACATGAAAAAGCATGGTATGGAGGGACATGACAGTGGTATTGCTAATCTGAACAGATGAGTTTTGAGGTGGGATTTGAATGAGGTGATAGCGTCTTTCATATTATGGGAGTCTCGTGAGAATTAAGATTCACGCTGGGAGATGATCACTTAAGATTTATATTTCCTTTTAAAAAGAAAACTTGAGTTACAGAATTGAAGTGTTTGATAATTTGACTGAAAACAAATTGAGGACAATTGAAGATAGTCTTTTAAATTCCTTCTGCTCCTAAAACGGACCTCTAAACACTGGGGGGGGGGGGGACACACATACAAACTGAGCGATAACTATAGAACTTGGAAAGCCTTACAAAACTGCATGAACAGGGGAGTCTTTATTTTGTCATCCTTTTCAGTCTAATGGAGAAAGAGAGACAGCGAAAACACAGGGCCTTAATCCACAGAGCACACAGAGCCCTTTCATGGGAGTGCTGGGAGAGACCTTTATTTGTCCATTCCTATCATGGAGAAAGCTGGTTTCAAGCTCGGATAGGTCTGAGCTGGAAGATTAGATGAAACCAGAGTGTTTTAAACCTCTTCTGTGGATTAGAGTCTGACAGTCCCCCTGCATTCTGAAATGAAACAATAAGGAGTACAGGTGGCTCAATGGGAGAAACCTAAATAATCTCCAAGCTACAAAAAAGCCCTCCAAAATCAAGAATAGCTTTCATTTCACTTTAAAAAGAAAACACCTGAATTTGTAAATGTTAATATTTTGGCCTGAGCATATTTGATGTCCACTAATTTTACAGAATGTGAACTAGTTTAAAATGACATTCTCACCTCCTAGAAAGAACACATTACAATTCTACTTTTATGAGAAATTCAATATCTGGGATTTAGAGTGCAGAATGATGATCTAATTAACTAATGAGCCAGAGGAAATACATAAGCACTTAATGACATACATGGAGCAGGTGAGTCTCGATTGTAGAGCAGCCGTGAGTTGAAACCAATTAGAGCAAATGGAGGTGGCAGGACGGTAACCCCTCAGCAGGAGGTGGGAGAAGGTGTCTGCTGCCCTGCCTGCACAGATACCATGGCCTGCATCGCCATCAATTATTCCTGGCATCTCATTTTACCCAGGGGCACGCAGGGTGTCCAGGACAATGCCAGGGTGCACTTAAAAGATAGAGCCTCTGTCTCGCCGTGGGTCCGAGGAGGAGAGGGTGGGGTGTTGGTATATACAGAACCATCCATCCAACCTATAAGAGAGACTGCGAGGTAAGGAAATCCCTGGAATCCCACTCTCGCTCCGGCCTCTCGTCGGGGGGGCAGCAGGTCACTTTACAGCTCATCACCAAATTAGAAAGGCTGCAGGTCAGCGTGAGCGGCAGCCAGACCACAGACAGATAGAAATAGATGGAAGTGCTATGCTGGTTCTCATTCACCAGACTCCTCTCTCATCATGGAGAAGTAGGCTACAGGACTGACTGCACACTATGGAAGGAAAACTCCAGGGAGGAACACTAGACCAAGGCTTGATACTGTAATGCACTTCAGAATCAGATCAGAATACCAGACAGAGGGGACATTTACATTTGTTACAGCAGAAAAGAGCCAAAGACAGCTTCATGTTAACTTACACCATTTACAAAATACACATCCTGTAACAGTTCTGAAGATGTAGCAGCCAGGTATATTTTGCAAAGTTATTAATGGAATATATATATATATATTTCACATAATGGGCTGGGGTGTTATAGTCTGTGTTGTTGTGTGTTTGGGGGTCTACTAGGGGGGCTGAGACGGTTATATCGGGATTCGTAGCAAGAACATCCAGAAGCTGCAATATATCCGGTACAACGCTGCTGGGATCCTTATGACAGTGTGAAAGTATGAACACATCACAAACCATCCTCAAATCATTGCACTGGCTCCCGGTCTCACTCAGGATCGACTATAACTCTCACATTTCACCCATCAGTGCATTCATGGAAATTGTGGAGTCTATTTTTATATAACATTAGAAAGACTGATTGTTATTATTACATTATAAGATTATTGTGCTCATTCTATGTTGCTATGACTTTGGAATAAATAGACAAATCACCAATCCCAAGGTTTGATGGATCGGATGGGAAACGAAGAAGAACGTTTTTTATCGTTCTTCTTCGTCTTCCACTGGAGTATAGCAAGGTTATGTGCAGACACTGGAAGAATACAAAGAGTTATTCATAAACAGGACATCGCTCCGACCTTGAGCTTTGGGTGAGCTCCGCGCCAACGCATAACTTGGTACCAGTAGAAGTATGTAGAAACCCTAGCAAAAACAAATCACATAGGATAGCGCAGTGGTTCTCAAACTGTTTCTGTCAGGCCCCCCCAACACAAATAGTCACGTAATGGGCCAAGTTAACATTTATTAAAATATATCAATATGAACGTGAGCATTCCACTTTGCTCGAACAGTGATAATAAAAAAATGCTCCATAATTCTGCGTGATAAAAAAAAAAAAATACATAATACAATTTTAGAAATCCCTTTGCTAGAACAATAAGTTATAATACTTTGCCACTTTGCAAAAAAATGAAAATGCTGATATTTGGCAAAGTGTGTCTCATCACAGCATTAGTGGCTGCAATGAGCCTGTTTGGCACTGCACATTTCTTCAAAACGGGGTTGTAGGCTCAGTGGCGGCGCCAGAGATTTCTTTTGGGGGTGCTGTGGAGTAGCTTGACGTTTCATAGAGGGTACTCTTTAGGGTTTCCCATTAATGTACTGGTCGCTACAGTTGAACTTTCTACTAACTTTCTAAAAACGTGTGCCTCGGAAATAATTGTTTACATTAATCGTGACCAAAACGTTTGAGATCCACTGAGATAACTTAGACTAAAGTTAACTATCTAAACACTCAGAGTCTTTTAGTTCACTGAGCCTCTCAGTCTAACAGGAGAGGACTCTCCTCCACTTTGTTGTTAAAAAGCTCCTTATATCCGTTAGCGTAGCTCGCTAGCACCAGAAGCTAACATCAACGATCTCCGGTACCGGTGCGCGCTCTCTCTCTCTCTCTCTCTCTCTCTCTCTCTCTCTCTCTCTCTCTCTCTCTCTCTCTCTCTCTCTCTCTCTCACCCATTTTGTTGCCATGACTGCCTAATGTTTTTTATGTTTTGTATTATTCAGATTATTTCTATTGAACCACCTGTTAACCTGACGTCGTACACACTGTCCCTCATGCTGTAAAATGCATATTTTTAACTTTTCCGATAACTCCTAGTAACCAGTCTTGTTACACTAGTGTAAACATATTGAGAAAATAGAAAAGCATCACCAAACAGGAGATACATTGTCCTTTCAATGTTCCTTTAACAATTGCACTCAGTGGGATGCAGAAATACATTTTTATTTGCAGCTCCATCTCCTTGAATAGCCAGTCAGTGGAAGAGTAGGCATGAAGTTATCAGAACAGAAAGAGAAGATAGTGAGTATGGGAGTCTGTGTTGAACGTGCAGGTATCATAACACAAGATGGTGAAGCCTCTCATGCTCATGTTTTCATTTGGCATCTCTGCAGGTGTGAATGGAGCGATCTCAGGGAGGGCGAGGAGTGACTGGCCTCCCTGTCACTTTGAGGCGTAGAAGAAAACACACTTTAAATGAATCAGTATGTAGCAGGAAGGACACATTGGCACTATCAGCACCACTAAACCATCCTCCCTAGGAACAGTGAAGCGAGGGAGGAAACCAGTGTCTAAAGTTCATATTCTTATCAGTTCTTTTTGAAACTCCTCTCCAATGATTACGCTTTTATCATCATTTCCACTGAGAACAGGAGGCAAGGATGAGTTATTTAAAAAAGCCTAATCTTGCACTCAGGGGCTTTGAGTCAGCAGTAGCATTAGAAAAAAAATGCCATAGTCACCAATTATACTCAGTCTTTTATACGTGCACATGCACAATGCATAATGTGATGAAACAATTTGTCATGAAAGCTATGCTATAAGCTCCACATTCCTTCTTAATTAGCAAACTCTAAAATAGATTAATAGTGATTGTCGGATTTGACCAGGATTTCGAGTATGTATGTAATTTTGGAGAAACCAGCTCGAGTGCGCTAGAATTTGAAAATACACAGCCGGAAGAAATCTGCTATGTCCACACAGCAGCATGGGTTGAAAGCTTCACCATTCACTTTGAATGGGGTGACGTCACTTTTCACCGAACTGCATTGTGGGAAGCGACGCGGAGCTTTGCTGGCGTGGCTCGCTGCAAATGTTGAGCAATGTTCAACTTTTGAAGCCTCGGCAGAAGCGTCAGCCAATCGAATCATATGCCAGTACAAGCTCTAGCCAATCAAACCGCTGCTTGTGTGTCAGGGGCGGGAAATTCATGTGATTGGTTGTTGGTCGAGTTTCAGACACGCCCGCCGGCAAGCTTCAACGCACGCCGCTGTGTGGAAACCCCTCCCCAACACACACTAACGCGCACATGACCAATGAGGGCACGAGATAAGTTTGTGCACAGATGGAAGGCTGACAGGAAGGTAGGCCATCCAGTTATTTTAGCCGGGCCGGCTCAGATGATTGGTCGTGCTTTTTACAGAACTACGGCTTCCACAGATGAAATTTTTGTATGTATTTATTGTCAAAGCACTTCATATATTCATTGCTATCGGGATGTTAAGAGCATTCCATGGAATATAACAAAAAGTGTTTCTGAAATAAATGAAATACCCACCTTTAAGGATCAAAGGGATACCGTTTTTGTAAAACTCCACTACCCTGCAGTGTGTAGGCCTCACAATCATCTGAAGGTCGTATGCCATCTTTGTACCACTGAGACTGACTGGAGAGCCTAGAATTAAGACGGTCTAAAAATGCCATTGGCTGCAGAGATCCCAGATCAGTGAGACACATGCCAGGTCTCCTCTTCCAGCAGACGCCTCGCATACAGTTATAACCACTCTTCATGTTGCTGCTTCATTTGTCATACGGGATGACATTAAGGCCAAAGGTTACACCTCAAGGCTAATTACTGAGCAGGTTATATATACACTGGTCTGAGAGTGTGTGTGTGTGTGTGTGTGTGTGTGTGTGTGTGTGTGTGCCAATGTCTGACTGTGACAGTGGCACTCCTGTTACACAACCACGTGAACATTTGTTTTGGAAAGCCAGAGCAGAGGTATAGTGCTCCTCTGCTTTATTTTTAGGGAACGTTAATGTGTACTGAACGCAGGCTCGCAGTGCACCCACACCATGCCATTCAAACACACACAAGAGAGCTCACGTTGCCGACACACCCACGCATTCACATTCCCACCTGCCCCCCCCCCCCCCCCACCCACACAGCCGTACTCCAGGGGGGGTGAACACTGTGGTGGCCACCTGACACACACACACACACACACACACACACACACACACACACACACACACACACACACACACACACACACACACACACACACACACACACACACACACACACACACACACACACACACACACACACACACACACACACACACACACACAATCTCTCATCAGATCAGTGACCAGCACATAAACACAAGTGGGCCAGGTATAACTGTGAGCTTTAGGAGAAACTAGCAGATACAAACTGCATGCAAAATGTGTGTGTGTTTCAAACTAAACAGGAAAGACAGAATCAATCAGAGAGGCATCGACAGCAGCCTGAGGGCGAGTCCTGCATGCAGTCGGTCTGAATCACATACCGTCTCTGCAGCTCTGCCTGTGGGTGTGGATTCTAAAAAACATGCATGTTTCTGGAGGGGTTGGTCTGCAGGAGTTGCAAAGTGTTTCAGTTGCATGCTCAGCCCAGGCAGATCCTCACATCTCCAGCCAGATGTTTTGGCTGCAGAGCGGGAAGCCATCGTGGCAGTGGAAGACACTTTGATTAATGTGATGTGACTCACACTGATAACACCAGAGCCCCAGAGCAGACACAGTCAGAGGAAACTGTCAAGATGGTGTTGATACCGCTGCTGTGCTGGTGTTTGGCAAAACCTTTAGGAAATGTTAAGTAGTAGCTTGTTATTTTCTGTGCAGGGGCTTGTTGAGCTGATTATCTCCGTCAATAGAAGAGTATGAATGGTATAGCTATAAATTATTAATGAGTATGTAATCAAAAACAGCATCATATCTGTAGTTCCAGAGAAGAAGATTATCAAATAAACTGGCTTATCCCTCCAGGCTTAACCAGTTCGACAATACATCTGACGGACTCAAACAGTGTTTTGGATGTTCTTCAAAGCTCCTCCCGAGGAAACCTTCGTATATCATATTTATTCCTTTATTTGACACATAAAGCTATTAAGAAATAATTGGGAAGGAGACATGAGTGTGTACTAAGTGTGGGGGAAACTTCTGTAGCAATGGAGAGTCAGGACTCAAAGAGACACGAGGAGAGCTGGAGCTTTGATGGCGAACACTGATGGTTTATTACGAGCTTCGGCCGGAGAGTTCACAAGACATGTCACGGGCCACGGTTTGACCACACGGTGGAGATGCCACAATCAATTCTGAAGAACTCTTCTGTAGTTCCAGGTTTGAACTAGTTCGGAGTGTAATAATCAACATTGAAACAAATATGGACCCTGAATCTAACTAGAGCTGTCGTCCGTAGAAAAGAATGTGCGCCAGGGAACCTACAGTACGCTCCTAAAAAGAAGGGCTTCTCGATGTCCCTGAACAATAAACTATCTCATAGCAGCTTGTGCTCGGTCATAAGCTGGCAACAACAATGCGCCCAAGCTGCCCCTCCTTAATACCCAAGGCCGTAGACCTGTGCCATGAGAAAGGAGACAGTGAAAAGAGGAGAATTATGAACTGTATCAAAGGTTGAATACCTAAGCAAATTATTCCCCTACACTAACTTTAATGGCAATCTATCAGATACTAGAATTTGACTAAAAAACATTATTCGATGAGCTCAAGGAAAAGTCAGGGAGTGAGTCAGCAAATTATCTGTGATTTATCCGCTTGGGGCAATGAAAAGTTTTATGGCAAAAAAAAGGCATCATTGTTGAAATATTTTAACCAGATGGACCAAGAATCAATCCAACAAACATTTCCATTGCTATGTCACATCCAATACGAAGAGGCTGTTACGGCAGTTGTACAAACCAACAACAAAACCACACTAGACTTCCTCATTTCTTTAAAAGGTTTTATTACCTGTTTGAGACCAGGTGAGTCATTGTTTACCCTTCTTGATTTAATCTGAGCTTAAGGATGTTTTAATTAATATGACTCAGCCATTAATTGAGCAATCCATCTGAATGTCATCGTTTTTAATGCCGATCAAAGAGACAAAGGTGAGGAGGATATTTTAGGCACAACAACATAATTATAATTCATGCATGTCCAAATAATAAGCGCCAGACATGTCTTGTTTGGATCCAAACATCAGGGTGTGATGTGTTGTGCTTCTGCAGGCACACGATGTCCTATGTTTCAGGGTTTGGCACGCAAACGCACACAATCACCACCTCTTTGTTGAATGCCATCATCGAATATCAGCTCAATAAATCTCTTTGCAGCTTCCAGAGGTAGTAGAACAGCTTCCTGTGTGGCAAAAGACCTGACTAAATGATTTAGGAGTTGAGGTTGCTGATCGTAATTGCTCTCTTAGTGACGTCAGGGGATCAGAACCACAAGCTAGACGATGTAGGACATGCTTTTATACCGTTGGCCACAGGCTCTGGTGTTCTATGCAAGGCTGTGGTCTTGTGGATCGGTCGAGATCAGACGCACTCAACCGCAGTGCTACATCTAGCCCCTTTTCACACACCCACTTCCCCTCAGATAAAGGCCGCAGCAGCAGCAGCCATGTGTATTGAATTTAGACCATTCCTGAGGGTATCCTGTTCTTATCAGGGGTCAGATAAGCTCATTTCACAAGCCCTCACCTCAACTGGGCTACCAACACAAGACACCTTTTCTCAATGTTTGCGGTTGAATGTGAGGTCAAGAAGGAAGCTAACTCGATGACCAAAATCTTTCTCAGAGATACCGCTGTAGCAAAATCAAACCGTCTGTGAAAGTAAAAAAGACGACCTTGAAATTCCTGATGGGGAGTATTCAGACTCCAGACAATTCAGAGTGGAGGTTAAAAAGTGTCTTCAGAGCAGAGGGAAGTGGTGTCTGTAAGCTGAGTTCATTTGTACGTCGTTGGAAAGTAAAAGCATCTCAACACCCTTGTTCCCGCGGTTGTTTTTGTGAGCCTACCATTAGGCTTAGAACGAGTTCTTTGAGCTAATTGTCTTGAACTTGGGAGGCCAGATGAGGGAGAAAGCGCCAAATCTGTTTGGGAGACTCACCTTGAGCTTACCAGTCTGAGGGCCTCTCTTTTTCTACTTGAAGCCTCCTGGGGACCCCCTCCCCGTCCACCACACCCCGTCCCGGCCCTGAAGGCATCTCAGGCTGACAGCTCTTGAGCCAGATACTGGCAGTACAACAGAGCAGTCATAATTGGCCCCTATTCATTTCTCAGGGATAATCCTCGCATAGGTTGAGCCTTTTCTGTTCCTTGCATTATTTTTGCGCTGATGTTTACACAAGGTATGTATTGGTTCCTCCTCCTGAGGCTTTCGCTCCGGCAGCGCGGTCGTGTGTGTTTTAACGTGAGGCTTCTGCTCTTCCAGCGGGACTGCTAGGGGCTCAAGACCTGAAGTGACAAAGACCTCGTGAATGTCTGACTCACAGACAACTGTCAGCATTCAATGGGCTGGATTAAGTCCGAGCGTAGAACCGAGCGCACCCTGACATGTTGACATGTTTTACTAAGTGCATTTCAAGGTGGATTTAGCCTGTTTGCTCCATTGTGGAGGGACAGAAGAGACACAATTGCTTAATGGGACTGGGTATTCTTGAGATGGCGGGTGAACTTTACTCCCTCTGTCTGGGATGGAGTGACACCGGCTTCTCTCTCAGGGTGAGTGAGGCTGCTGTGGATCCTGAGGAGGTTCAGGGGTTTCAGAGAGCTCTGTCCTTAACCAAACAAACACAGTGGAATTTCTGCCATTGTTGGTGCAGAGGGTTGATTGACAGGCCGCATAGCAGAGCCGCCTGTCAGCAGAGACGAGTCCGGGTCAAAGTGTGACCACCCCTTGTGACACTGTCTAATATGAGACTGAGCATATTGTAACATAAACCTGTACAGATGCATATTTACATTGACACTGTTTGTTTCTTGGATGCACTATAATTCTGTTAAAAATATATAATCTTGATAAAAAAAAAACTTTTATACTTTCCAGTCCAACAAAAACAAAGTTGTTTCAGATGATCCTAATCCAAAATATGTACAATGCAAATTAAATCAAGAATTTCATCGTAAGGAATTAAGTCTTAGTTTCTACGGAAGTTATATATATTTTATTTCTTGGGGAAATACTTTTTCTTCAGCTGAGAGATAGAGGAAAGATTGATACCACTCCCATGACAGTATGGTAGATATCAAGCTAACAGTCAAACGTGTAAAGTCTAACCCAACAGGCTAACTGTTGCTAGCTTTAATTTCATATTGACCGTAAAAACGTGAGAGTAATATTGTAGCAGTCAAAGGGCCTAGTTCAAACTGATTAGCCAGAGCTAACATTGATAAAAGTGTGAGCTAAATGACATTTTATTTACGTTAATCTTCGAAAAAACGATTCCTTTAAGTACATTTTTAATCTTAGCATATATCTTAGGAACTGAAAACAGCACATTGACAAATTATTTTACACACACGTGCTGTATGTCTATGTGTAAACGTACACATTCATTAGCATAAACACAATTCAGATGCACGCCATTAAAACAAAACACTCAATCAGTGGACATCATGACTTTAATAGACACTCTGCATTCCATAACATTCCATATGATCTTACATATACATGATACATACTAAAAGCTTTAATGGAAAATTACACATAACTATTTACAACTAGTTAAGATGGCGGTCGTGTGACATCAGGCCTGCACTCCCCAGGTTTGGGTTTTAGTGCAGGCCATCATTAGCTGGCCGCCCTGAAAGTTGAACCCTGACCCCCCCCCCCCCCATGGTGCACAGCGGAGGCTAACTGCTCATATCTCGGACCTGGAGTGACTACAATGACAAATATCATTCAAAGAAGACAATATCATAAATAAAACTGGTTCATTTTGTGCGTGTGAGCAGGGACAAACTGAAACGTAGACTTTAATTAAATGAATTATGTCTTCCAAATGTCACATAACTGTATTAGGTTAGTTGAAAGCAATAATATTAAGTTGACTAATATTATTAATTTAAACGTAATATCATTACTTCCAACTAACCTAATAGAGTTATGTGAAGTCTGTTGACATAATACATTTCATTAAAGTCAACGGTTTCAGTTTTTTCCCTATACAGTGCGTCGAGCTGTGAGAAAACACAGAGGGGAAGTGGAGGGTAAAAAGCAAACAGACATTACAGTTACTCCGATGGCCTCGATCACTTCCCTCGTGTTGCCTGTGCCCACCCCAGGGTCTCTGAAGTGGCTCGTTAAGCACGGGAACACAGACTCAATTACCCTGGGCAAACACGCTGCTACCGCTCCGTCTTGTGTTGGTTGGCTCCGTCCTTCCCATAGGCACCATCTCCCCCCCCCCCCCCCCCTCCACTCCGAGTGATAGAGTCAAGCTGTTCCTGCTGAGCGGAGGTCAGGGTCCTTCAGTCAGCACCTCGGCCCTGAACAGAGCACACAGGAATCCCCCCAAAAACCTCTCCTCCCTCCCCAGCTCTCTCTCCTCTGGCCCAAGTAAACCTGGTACCTCTCCCTCTCTCCTGTTCCTCCTCTCTCCATCTCCTGGCACACTGTCACTCCCCTCATCGAAATCATTAATCAGCCCGGGCAGATTAGACTTCAAATACAAATAAACGACGCCCCTCGGCGGCCTCCTCGATTTCTGCAGCAACCCACGTTATTGACAGCCCTCCCCCTCCTCCTCATTCTACTTAATAAACCCAAGATGTCATGCGTATCCATCAGGTTCAACATTTGTGCAAACAGCGGGGGCCTATTACTGCTTTATTGATATAAACAACTCGCCTTATCTACGAGGGTGATGACTCGTTAGGCCCAACCTGCCATCCATGTAAATACACAACAGATAGCCCTTATCAGTTTGGCACCAATAAAGCCAGAGTGCTTTTCTCAAGAGATTAAAGGGATTAAATGTGCAACCTGAATGTATTCAGGCGTAAGGTTTATCCAGTTTCTACTGTCTTCCATTCCTGGTTGAGAAAAAAAGGGGAGGAATTGGAGGGCAACAGTGCCACCTTTGGGTGAGTGTGGGTAGTACAGAGCTCTGTTATCAACAGGTAGAGTTGACGAAGCTTTTGACAGCTCGTGTGTGTAGTCCCACTCTATTATGTTGTGTATAGGGACGGTGAAGGGCACTAGAGGAAAGGGGAGGAGTCTCAAGCCGTGGCTCCCTGACCAGGTCTGGGGCGTCTGAGTGACAGGCGGCCCAGCGACTGTTTGTGTGTGTCCATGGGAAATGGGGCGGGGTCGCTGCGGCCCTGGGGCCATCCATCAGTGTCATGGGGGGTGGGGTTGCGGGGGTGTATGGTATGTGTCACCTCCAAGACTAATGGACAGGAAGTACAGCCGGAGAAACAACAATATTTGCAGAATATATATTCAGAGGAAAACGTTAAGAGTTCGGTTCTCGTACGAGTTCAGCGCGGCTTTAATCCTGATTGATGAGAGTGTTTATTTTAAAGACACGGCTCTCACTAACCTGATCTATAACCCTCAGTAACACTTGTGCCATGGGATAATCATGGTGTTCACATGATGTGTTGGTGACACTAACCTGTGTTATGATCTGGCCTATGAGGAGACGCTGTTTCAGAGAGGGGAATGTGAACCATTCAAAAAGGAGGAAGAGGAAGAGGAGGAGAGAGGAGGCTAACGGAGGACCCTGTGAGCTCTTACTGTTCAGAAGCCGAGGAGCTTAACCTCAGCAGCCCGTTACCGTGGCGTCCAGACCGGACCGCTTGGTGATGTTGACCTTGGTGAGCTCCTCTGCGCAGGTCGGGTGGATGCCGACCGTCTGCAGCAGGTGGGAATATGTCGCTCCACACCTGAGACACACACACACACACACACACACACACACACACACACACACACACACACACACACACACACACACACACACACACACACACACACACACACACACACACACACACACACACACACACACACACACACACACACACACACACACACACACACACACACACACACACACACACACACACACACACACACACACACACACACACACACACACACAATATCTGTTTTCTTTACTGCACATATTTCATTCCATCCTATTTCAATGTAAATACTGCTTTATTTTATTTTTTACTATATGTTTTCTCATTTTTTTTTTTTACTACAGTGTTCTTAAAATAGTTCTCTATCTGTGGTTTTTAATTCTTGTTTTACTTTTATGTATGCACCATGACACCAAGTCAAATTCAAATAGTAATAAACCTGTTTCTGATTCTTATTGTAAAAAGTCTCATTGTTGTATTTTACAGACCAAAACAGGGCGTGTTCACTAAAACTGACACACAGGGGAGGGATTCATGTTGCTGTTAGCAACTGGGAAGACGGTTTCTGTGACAGTTGCATCAAAGCAGTTCATGTTTAATGAACACTTCTTGTAATCAGGTGTAATTCATTCTAGTAGTTCACAGATAAGAATGCCAGAAAATAGTGTGTTAGCTAAAACTGGTCCTGAAGACACACACAGTACTTTTGGGTGTTTAGTAAAGTTGACTGGGAGTGATAAATATTCAGGCAAATTCTGATCACAGAATATGTATCACAACTTTAAAAGTATTTTATATTACGAGAACAATTCTTGGAAAATGGCTACTTTATCTGCTCTCTCAGTGATGCACTTTAGACATCCCATTATACGGCGAAAACTAAGAGTTTCACATCAAATACTAAACTAAAACTAACTTAGAACTGTATTCTGATTTGGTGTCTTACATTTTAAAGTCTGATTTGTTGTTTTAAAGAAACTGAAATATGTCTCTTCGAGAATGCATGACTGTTGACGGAGAAGAAATCATCCAAAACCTAGATAAATATTCCATTCTGGAAATCTTGCTGACGAATAAATCAACTCAACACCATCATTACTTGGAGGGCTGTTCCATCGAGCCTTAAATGGATAAAACATGTCAAATCTAGGATGAGTTAAACTTACTGGAGGGCCAAAGCGAAGCCCTGTGTGACCTCTCCTGCGTTCGGACCGGTGAAGTGCAGACCCAGGATCTTCTGGTCTCCCCCCCGCTCACACACCACCTGAGGAGGAAAAACACTGAGTTAAAACAAGGAGCTGAAGTTTCATCTGCAAAATAACCAACGAGCAGGGACAGTAGGCGCTTTCCCACTTAGTTCATCAGAACTCTTTAGTTCTGATGAACTAAAGAGCCGATCGCGTTCACACTGGAATAAGTCCCTGAGGGAGGATTAGACAAATTAAGCCGCTGTCGTCACTTCTTCTTCTTCTTCTGCTGCTGCTTTGGGTTTACTGGCAGGCCGCAAAAATCTTCACGGCGTATACTGCCGCCCGAAGTCCCTGGCCGGAAGTCCCCGCAGCTCCCATGTTTTCTTTTGTGTTGCCATATGTTATTCTCTCTCCGTTGGTGCGCTGGGCAAATGCTAATGCTAATAATGCTAGCAAATAAAATGGCGGCCAAGTTTTACGGGGCGTGGTGCACCCAGCCAATCAGAAACGGGAACCTTTTTCTACCATGGAAGTACCTGTTCATTAGCAGGGACTAAAAAGGTTCTCATGAACTAAGTTCTAGTTCCGATTTTTTTTGGTGTGAACGCAACATTTCACGAACTATCGGAACTATACTGGGAAAAGTACTCTGGTGTGAAAGCGCCAGTAAATCCCAGAGCTGCCTAAAGGTTATGTTTTTTTTTTTTTTTAATAACGCACATTTCAGACACAAAGGCAATTCAAAGAGATCTTTACATGAGCATTAACACACAAACAAATGACAACTAGATAATCCATTAAACAGAGAAAACATAGTTAAAAATCAACATTTAAAAACAGTAGACACTACCAGAGGTGCAGAGTGTGACAAAGTGTAAAAATGACATAAGAGATAAGCAGAAATGCTTTTAGCCTCAAATGAAGAAAGAAATCCTCAAGGTTGGACACAGATGGACGAATAACTGTAATGTAATTGAGCCCTTCAAAGAGTTGTTCAAACCGGACTGCAGGAGTATATTATTTATATAGTGTATCAAATGTGAAAAATCCCCATCCCTGTAGTTTGGTGTGCAGTTTAACTTGACCTTTAAGTAACACTGGCTGGCATCGCGCTCTGCAACAGAGAACTCCAGAGGCTTGTAGAAAGCATGGTAGACCTGCAGACAGCAAAACAGAACATACATCATATTAACAGTAGAAATAGTATAGATTGTGTAATTGTGGTCTTTACATCTCCAACCAATTTCGCACATTATGAGAATGTTCAAAGGTAAACAATTATAGTTCTCAGCAGTCATGATCTCTTCTTGTGTATATTTAGCAAGGTAATGTATTCACTTTTTTAGGAGCCACTTAATAGATTATTGTGTCTTACTGTATATAGATTGAGACAACACTATTAAATACATCTAAGATTAGGTAGTAGTTATGGCAACAGATCTAGACAATTTTGAAAAAGTCCTAGGCTCCTCCAAACAATGTAACATACCATTTTCTAAGGACAAACAAACGTAAACTGTGCAAGAGAAATATCATTTGATTCAGCTCTGTCTTATGAACACGTATCCAAACCACTGTATCAGAATGAGAGCATCAATGCTTGCTCGTGACGGTGATTGATTCCTAACCCAACGACGAGTGTGAGGTGTGTGTTTTATTCTGTGTGAGGTGTGTGTGTGTGTTTAATTCTCCGCGTGGACGTGCCGACACAAGTTGTGAGGGCCGTGCAGCTGTCGGGGGCCGGTGCCGCGGCTCCTCCTCAGATCTTAGCTCCTGTCATCGCCCCACACACACACCTCCATCAGGCCTCCTGCTCGCCTGCCACTCACGGCCCAAACCGTTTATCCTCGGCCTCCTGCAGGTGTTGGCGAGCATCTGGCACAGCGCTCACGTACACAGGCTCCTGAGGTACGGAGCTGCTTGCTGTGGCCTTTGTGTGTGTCAATGTTTGTTTAGTGGTTATGGGACATTGTGTTTTTGATGCAGGTTGTGGCCACTAACACTGGCTTTGTAAATCTATTTGTGTATGTGTGGCATGCAGCCGAATAGCAAAAGGTCTAAACACATGATTTAATAAAGTAAAAGTTACACTTATGGATCAATGCTCAGCAGTTCTGTGTTGTTATATTAGAGGAAGTGGGCCATTTCTTAATAGAGACATATGTCATTCTACAGATTAGTAGATTCAACGTCACAATAAGTAAATTGAGAGCCTTAAAGTAGATACATAGTACCCTTTAACAAATATTTTTAAATACAATTAAAATATTCCACCAATCACTTATGTTGACTTTATAATATTAACCAATAAAAAAAGACGAAAAACCACATATCCCATCTCAACAACTATGAAAATATTTTTGTTTAAAGGTCCCAGGTCATGCTTTTCAGGTTATTGTTAGTGGACCCTCGTGCGCCGCGTTTGGGGGTGCGGGGGGGGTTAGGGTGCTAGTGGAGCCTCGCAGATGGGGGTGCTGCAGCCCCCTCAGCATCCCCCACTTCCCGCGTCCATTAGCCATGACTCGCTGTCTCGCAGACCCCACGCAGCAAGCAGGAAATGAACCCAGCTCACACTGTCCGCTCCAGCAGCGAGCCCCGCGACGTCCCGGCCCCCAGACCCCACGCAGCATTCTCATCTGTTTGTCCTTACTGGTGTCATTTTCTGGTTGCTAACAAACGCCATTGTAACACATAATCACTGATGTTCAGCTGTAACGGTGGTGATCTCATCAGAACAGAGTGGGCGAGCTGACCAATCAGAGCACAGTGGGCTCACAGGGAGGGGGGGGGGGGGGGGGCAGGAGCTCCAACAAGCCGTTTAGGACAGAGAGTGAATACACATACTATACAGAGATGCTGGATGGGAAACCAATGTGAGTTTGGAACATTTCACAATATAAATCTATTTTAGTAGACCTCAACAATGGAATTATGATCAGTAGAAATGGCCATGACATGGGACCTTTAATGTTTAAAAGAATGTCACCAAATTGTGGGCAATTATTAAAAGATGCTACATGCAATATGGACTTTTCTGGTGTGTAATTAAAATGTAATTGCTTTTATTACTATATCTTCTATATAGTAGTTAAAGTTGGAGTTCATTCATGTTCAAATGTAAATAAGTCAGAAGAAACTACCAGAATAAATCACATTTCTCTATTGCGTTTTAACTTGAAGTGTGGACATATTAAAGGATTTCATTCAAAATTCTACTAATTCATCCTGGAAGCACTCACAGTGGGAAATCTACTTTTCACAGCTATCTCACCTCGATGCCGTCTTTCCCATGCCTCTCCTCAGCCTCTTCCTCAGAGAGACCCACACAGCCGTACTCCAGGGGGGTGAACACTGTGGTGGCCACCTGACACACACACACACACACACACACACACACACACACACACACACACACACACACACACACACACACACACACACACACACACACACACACACACACACACACACACACACACACACACACACACACACACACACACACACACACACACACACACACACACACACACACACACACACACACAATAAAATGTTTTGTTTCAGACACTTTTCATGTCATGAAGATATGAATACGTTTTCTTTGTATTCCAATATTACAGAAGCAGCTAAAACATTTCTTCTGGAAACAATATAGTTCAAACCTATTATCTTCTTGACATCAAAACAATATCAATATAATTTGAGGGTCAGTCTTTAAAGAGTTCTATGTCACTGGGGAAAGGACATTTTGGAAAATGTTGATATGTTTATGTGATGACTCATCCTGAAGAGAGGCTGGATGTGTGGATACATCAGAGACTATTTAAACCACAAATAGCTAGTAATTGTAATTAAGCACAAAACAATAGGCTGACAAAGCCACAAAGATAACAAGGAAGGAAATCGTCAGTCTGAGTGAGTGTGTGTGTGTGTGTGTGTGTGTGAGTGTGTGTGTGTGTGTGTGTGCGTGTGTGTGTTTGTATGCTTCTCACATTGTCGTAGTTCATGAGTTCCGTGCCGTGACCGGCCAGTCTGCGGGCGAGAAGCTTTCCCGCCTTAACGGCCGTCGGGGTCAATTCAGGACGACCCTAAGAAAAGACACAAATCAATATACTTTCATTTATTTTGACCACAACCCATGAGATCTGGGTTTTGTTCTGACAAATGTGTTTACATTTCTTTAACTAACTGAAAACCATTTGGTCATCCGGTTTTATCTCAAACATTTCTGACAACATAATATACAGTAGAACTCATTGCCGAAATGCTAACACGGCAACGAGAGTCAACAACTGACATAAGTGCTTACTTTTACACCATCTAGTACTTAAAACAAATATCTGGCCTTTAATGTTCTGGATGTCAGCCAAAACAGACAAACACATAGATACATAGCCACACACTCTCACACACACACACACACACACACACACACACACACACACACACACACACACACACACACACACACACACACACACACACACACACACACACACACACACACACACACACACACACACACACACACACACACACACACACACACACACACACACACACACACACAATTGAATGGTGCAGGAAACAGTAGGGCTGCAGGGCAATTCTAAAGGCATGACTTAAAGCTGTTAAATTGCCACCCCACATCCTGTTGTCCAAAGCATCCTGCGCTCCTCTGCCTGAGTGTGATATCTGGTATTCCAGTAACTGTCATTCGTCATCGTAATGCATTTCTTGGCACTCTTCTTTGAGAGGAGAAAAATAACAAACCGGCGTGGACAAAGTGAGATATCAACCCCGCTGCTTTAAAAAAAAAAAAAAAAAAAAAAAAGGAGAAGCTTCCTCACTGCTTTGAAAAAGTTGATCGACATTTTGGGGTGAAGCACAACTGATCAAAGGGAGCTGTCAATCAAAAAGCGTGTGTGTCATGAGGCCTGGGAGGCAGGAAGGAAGCTCACAGCTGGTCGTGGTGAAAAAACAACATTTCATGCAGCAGGTATAACTAGTATTAACATGGCTGGTTCAGATCTGAGCACACAGTGGTACTGCCAAGAAACACATGACAGCAGCCTAAAAAAGCTTCACTGAATACTGTCTACTAACAGGTACTAGCTGCCTGGTGGTTAATGTGTCTTATGTGTACGCAACATTAAAAGTGTGTCATGTAAAACAAGATGCTAACGTCTCTATGTTATCACCTTGATCAACAGGGTTCCAGTTAAGTTTTCCGAAGTGGAAATGAGACTTTTGAAATGGCATTTGAAATTAAATGTAGCACCAATTGTTACGTACAGTAATATTTTTTGCTATACTGCATTTGAAAGGCATAACGTAAATCGAAATAAATAACAAATAGATGGATTGAATTATTTTGAGATTCCTAAAATCCTAATGTCTGAGCCTTTTTATGACTTTTGAAACATCGATTCCAGACAATTTTAAACCAACTAAGACTTTATTTTCAGATCTACTAATTCAATACCGTTTAAGACTTTGTAAGGATTCCATAAGAACTCTCCAACATTGATGGTTTTCTTTAAATCTGACATACTACACATCTTTATGACCGTAACTCATTTTAAGAACCAGGTGTTTTAGTGATAGCAAACAGATTTGAAGAAAAGGGAAAGCTAATATTACAGGAAGCGTGAAAATAGGCTAAACTCGGTCATATTGGTGGTTATTTATTCTGTTTTGAGTATGAGTTGTAGAAGAATTACATCCTTGACTCAAGGTTCAACAAAATCTACCAACTACAGTTTATTCGTTTGACTTCATAACATACACATTTCAGCATTCTCAGACATCATACACAATGTCTACTGAGCTGATGGGTGTTAGCTTGAATCCAAAATTCCTCACATAGGTAGACCAGGTGCTCAACAATGACAAGCATTTACAGAGAGTGTGAGGGATGTGGACATAACGTTTAAACTAATAATAACTAATAATTATGTGGAGTGTTTTCCAGGGCTGTTCCTGCTGTCAGTGTGGAGACTGTTGACATCACATACCTCCCCGATGTCACCGAAAGCGAAGATGTTTGGCACCGAGGTGGATTCATCAGCACCTACGATGATTTTCCCCGACTCCTTTTTGAGTTGGACGCCCAGCTTGTCCAGACCCAGAGCTTTGGTTTCAGGGGCTCTGCCTGAGGTCAAAGAAAGGAAACAACACAAGGAGAAGATTAGGTTACAAATTATGGAAATAGCTGTGTTGAAGAGGAGAGAGGCTATCGGCACAGTGTTCAGAAGACAGTCCCTTATTGCCAACAGAAAACTTTGTCCACGAATTATGGAAGTCATCGAAAGCCACCATTTTGTTAAACTCTGCAATGAATCCCCCAAACTCTCCATTCAGAAACCACTAAACAATAAAGAATTGACTCTCGATGGACTGTCTTATATGATGAGAATTCTTTCCAACTTTTGCTGGAACAAAAAGATGAACTGCCATCAAGTCTGATCATCAATTCATTGATCTGTTCTCCTTTTCACGACAAGAGTCTTCGGTCATGTTTAGCAAAAAAAAAAAAGGTCCCTAGCTTTATACTGTGAAAATGCTAACATTGGTTAAAGTGCACCTATCATGCTATTTTTAGGCAATAGCATAGGTCTCAGATATACAAATGTATAAAAAAACATGTCTATGAAGTGTTTTGCTCAAAATATCAAACAGATCACCCATTCTAGCCATGCCTCATATCCCTCTATTTCACTTCCCGTTTCAAAAGTGCTGATTTGGGGTATAAAGCTTTAAAAAAAAAAAAATGCTAAAAAAGGAGGGGGCTGAGCTCATGCGGGACCCGGCAGCTACTGTCTAAACTAAATACTGCAGTGATGAAACGCCATATCATGGATTATCAAGGATTCTCTCTGAAACAGTATGGAGCTCAAAGGCTTTCTCTCTTGCCGGTTATACCACAAGGTGACTTCCTTTCTACTTCCTGCTTCTTCACACACATGCTCTCCAGTACAGGTTAGCTCTGAGTGTTAGCGATGCTAATGTAAACACCGACCATATTACGTCCAAAACAGTCGGGCATTGTTTCTGATAGCAACTTTCTGATAGGGCCGTGGGTCCACATTTCAGATATTACGTCATATCGGACGCAAATCTGGATCAGCTCCGTTGTTCCCCCGTTTTTAGAGATTTGGGTACCGAGAAAAGAGAGAGGGTTTTATTTTCTGACGCTGCGTGAGTTCCCTGACACACCAGGGACACATCTTCATGTATAAAAGACTTACAAGGTCCCCTTTAGTTAAATAGTATGTATAAACTGTATAACTGAGCTGAGGCTGATTGGTCATAACGCAAACCATTGGACACACTTGACCTGATGATGGTTTTAGATGAAAAGTCACTTAATTCATAAAAAATGTATCCTCTGGAGACCTTAAAACTCCCACACTCTCCCTTCAACAACCAAACAAAAAATAATTGACTCTCTCAATGGACTGTCTTGTATGGTGAGAATGTATTCCAACCTGACAATAAAACTAGGACAATGAACTTTTGCTGAAACAAAAAGATTAAATGCCATCAAGAAGTTGTTCAGTTTTTTTTCATGAGCAGATTATGAGTCTACAGTCATGATTAGAATGACAACAAAACCGATGGTCACGAGCTGAGGTTATACCGTTGGGATGCTAACATTGGCTAGTCAGCAAAAAAGACTGATGGAAATCTCAGTAGTTTTCCAGGTTCTTGGTCATCAACCAAAGTGTTGGACCTGATGGTGGTGCTAGATGAAAAGTCAGAGGATCACTAAATCCATTACAATGCATCCTCTGGAGACCTTGAATATCTATAGCACATTTCACTTCTATAGATCTAACAGTTGTCAAGATATTGAACTCAAAACCTAAACGTGCTGGTAAGGCTAGAGAAAGCAGACCACCAAAGTCATAGGGATCTATCAATGTCTGTAGGAAATCAATCCAGTACTTATTGAGATGTATCAGTCTGAACCAAAGTGGTGGACTGACATTCCTATTCCTAGGGTGTTTCTCAATGTCGAGTACGCCTACATGTCTTCCGAGTCACTTGCTTCAGAAGCGAGAATACTTCCTGGCATTCGGAAAACGAAGAGTGGAACAGGCGAGCAAGTATGCGTCATATGAGAACCTTACATTTTCCACCACAGATTTGGGGAAATTGATCCGTGCGCAAAGCATTGTGGGGATTTTAAGACCGCGGAGTCTACACATGTGCAGCCTCGAAATTTCGCGCTACGAAGTACGCCGGGCTTGGTAGAATTCCAAGTACGCTGGACATTGGAACAGTCCTTCAGCGGCACTCAATGACGTAGTATGCTTGAAATAGTGGCTCTGGAGCAGCTTTACTCGACACTGAGAAACACCCCTAGTGTGGGTAAAAATGCCATGTGCTGGCACCAACCTCCAAAATGTGAGGATTTACGGATTTTCTACATTCCATATGACTGTAAATTGAAGTCGCTCTCATGGCCGTAGAATAAAAATGCAGAAAATAAAAACCGCTGATTCAGAAATAAAAATATCGGAAACAGGTTTATTACCAGGTAGGTTGACACGTGCGAGGAATTTGACTAGGTGTCGTGGTGCATACAAGTCAAACTAAAATAAAAACACAGATAGCGAACTATTTTAAGAACACTTTAATTGTAGAGGACCTGTGGTTCCAGGAAGTTGGGATTACTTTGTGGGATACCTGACCGCTAACTAGTAGCCTGACTGTAGGACTCTCACAAAAGGGCCTTTGTACAATTATTCTAATCAACCATCATTTGCTATTATTATTTGATTTTATGATCGCTGTCGTGTCTGATTGGTAATCTTACACCTTTGTATTTTCCTGTTTCCCCTTAACCAGGAACACTTAACTAACATGCTTTGTAGCTTGACCTTCCTCTTTCTGTATGCTGTACCGTGTGAGCTATGTACCATGTATGTTCATAAATAAAAACGTTAGTAACAAAACCAAAAATAACACTATAATAACATTAAAAATAAGAAAAATTAACAACATCTGGCCAGCTGAGCAGGAAGTGATGAGCAGCTGGGCGTCGGTTCCCATCGGCCCCCCGGGACACCCAAAGGTGTTTCTCCTGACACTTCCTGGGGGACGGGTGACTGATGCTGTCGACACTGAGTCTCTATGGTGACGGGGCATGGACCACTCACCCCACCCCCCCCCACCCCACCCCCTCGTCTCCATAGCTCCACACAACCAGGCTGGGTAGCATAATAAACACCCGGCTCTGAGCTACCCATGTAGATGCTATCGGACAGCAAAAATAACAAACCCCCGAGACCCTTTTCCTGGCTGGAGCCGAAGAACAACGCGCCCCCCCCCCCCCCTCCCCTCTTTTTAAACCAGGAGGGGGGTTCAGGGACCTGCAGAGCTCCACAGCATGGGTGGCTGAGAGAGGGGAAGTGAGGCATTCATGACAAATTCCCCAAAGAGAGACCTCTAAATATTTTTCTTATCCTAAACGTCCACAACTCTGGAACGCACTGCATATACATGTCATTCTCTCACTGGCACAATAATAGAGGATTAAAGTGGGATTTAGCTATTTGGATTTAGCAATTGAATTGTTGCCCGATACTTTTGTTTCAATTATATATATTAAAAAATAGGAATACATTCCAGAATACCCCTTAGATTAAATAAGAGTGGTTGGGGATACTGCCATGAAGATATTTCATTACCTTTACAAGTATATGAACAATTAATTAAAGTTTCCAAGTTTTTAATATTTTTTTGAGGAAGTATTAAATCTTCTTGAGAATACATATCAAATATTGTATTAGTAAAATGGCTCTTGTTACATAAAATACATCGTCATACCTTATGTGAATATAAAATAGGATGTTTTTATTTCATCATTATTCATTTATACATTATTATAAGTTATGTATCTGTTAATATAGCATTACATTTAATAAGTGGATCTTTTATTTATAGAGTCAACAATTAAACTCCATAAGATTTGAACACATTAATGAAGTCTTGAAGGTCCCATGTCATGCTTTTCTGGTTATTACCCGTCCCCTTGTGTGTTATGAAGGTTTGTTATGCATGTAAACGGTCTGCAGAGTCAAAACCCTCAAAGTACACCCTGTAGCGAGTAAAACTCTAACACAGAAAATACCTCCCCAAAACGCCTCGTTGGAGATACGTCACTGTCCATTGATTCGTTCAGGTAACTCATGATGTCATGCGTTACCCGGAACCAAATGGACCAATCCGTGGAGCCGTTACATTACGTCCACGGAACCGTTACGTTAAGCCCCCGCTGATTGGTCCAAATTGACCAATCCACGGACTTCCTCACACACACCACTCGGTGCAGGCAGCTCTGCTGATTTCTCCTCCCTGGCTGCAGGCTGATAACAGACAGTTGGGATCGTGGCTAAATTCTCTCTGCAGACCCATTCTCTCTGCAGACCCATTCTCTCTGCAGACCCATTCTCTCTGCAGACCCATTCTCTATGCAGACCCATTCTCTCAGCGTTTATCAACCTTTTTCTGACTCAATATCAAGCCACACTTATTGTTTTTACTTCGGCTGTGACTTTGTGTGTGCTCAGGATGAGTTTGGCTGTGTTTCGCTGTGTATCGCTAAACAAGGAAACAACACCTCCACGGAGCTCAGCGCGATTCACAACGTCCCGACCAATCAGAGAACACTGTGCTCACAGGGAGGGTGGGGGCTGGAGCTACTGGAGCTACAACGAGCCGTTAAAGGCAGAGAGTGAAATTCAGTGAATACACGTAGTTTACAGAGATGCTGTATGAGAAACCAATGTGAGCTCGCTGAGCTTAAGCTTCTTTTAAATGTTGATAAAACCAAGGTAATGCTCTTTTCTAAAGCTAAAAAGACTACAGACACTGCTTTGGATATTGTTACTATGCAAGGACAAGTACTCAAAGTGGTTACCTGTTATAAATACCTAGGTATCTGGCTTGATGATTGTATGTTTAAACTTCAGGTCATTAATCTGCTTAAAAAGCTGAGGGTTAGGCTAGGTTTCTTTTTCAGAAACAAGTCCTGTTTCTCATTTGAAGCCAGGAAAAGGCTCTGTGACCTTTTTACCTGTGCTGGACTATGGTGATTTGTTGTATATGAATGCACCTGCCCATTGCCTGGAAAAGTTAGATGCCGCCTATCAAAGTGCCCTGAGATTTGTTACTAACTGTAAAGCACTTACTCATCACTGTACCCTGTATGCCAGGGCAGGTCTGCCTTCACTAACTGTACGGAGGCTCAGTCACTGGTACATGTTCATTTATAAAGCCATGTTGGGTAAACTACCTTTTTATATCTACTCTCTGATCTCTCGACGAATTGACAGAACTTATTGCCTGAGATCTCATGATGTTGTTTTATTAAATGTGCCAAGTGCTAGGACTGTCTTGGGGAAGACAGCTTTTAGTTGTGCAGCTCCACTAAATTGGAACAGTCTGGAAACATGTTTCAAACTGAGCACTTTGGTTCCCCTGCATCATTTGAAAACTCGGCTGGGTGACATGCTGTTTGATGCTCATGGTACCTGTCACTGTAAATAGAGTTTGTAAACTTTACCCTGTACATTATGCTGTATGTCATCCTTATTGTTGTTCTGTTGTTTTTATGTTACATGTGTAACTAATGTCCTGCAGGTCACCCTTGAAAAAGAGATCTTTTGATCTCAAGGAGCTTTCACCTGGTTAAATAAAGGCTACAAACAAACAAACAAGTTTGGAAAATGTCACAATATAAATCTATTCTAGTAGACCTCAACAATGGAATTATGATCTGTGGAAATGGCCATGACATGGGACCTGTAAAGCTGCATACGAAGGATTTATACATGTGTTTTGATGTCAGTAAATACTTTACTACACATGTTAGGTGTGTGCAATTATATATACATTATTTACATCATAAGATATATGATGACGAATACAATATAGTGTGTTATAAACCATGCATGTGTTTTTATCTACCTCGCTGAACTATAAGGCTTTTCATTCAATGGAGTTTGATTCCAAAAAAGTTCTACTCTGAGGCTTTACCTCCCTGACTGAAACATAAAATACTGTATTTTCTCCTTTGATCATTTTGAATTAAAGCATCAGTTACTGGAAAAATATCCCTATCAGCGAATCAGAGTGTGAAGTTTAGACTTTCTTTTTAAATCCGGCCTTCCTGTCTGCAGCTCCGCTCTTTGCCGTACTGTAGCACCGACCACAGATCCATTGTGAGGCGAGGACACAACAACAGTGAGCTGACTGATAAGAGACTGGGCTGGAGCACGCACACACACACACACACACACACACACACACACACACACACACACACACACACACACACACACACACACACACACACACACACACACACACACACACACACACACACACACACACACACACACACACACACACACACACACACACACACACACACACACACACACACACACACACACACACACACACACACACACACACACACACACACACACACACACACACGATTTGAACAAAGCTGTTGTGACATTTAGAGGAAGCTTCTTGATGGCTAGGCTAATTAGCCACAACAATAAATTCCATAAATTGAAATAAGAGCTTATCTGATCAATCAAATGAACAAAGACAAAAGGAGAGAAATGTGAGGGAGGTGTTTCTTCGGGGAATAGATCGTACATGATGCCAAAAAATGATTACGTGTTCTATTTCAGGCCAAAAAAGATTTTAAGATTAAAAGAGCTTACTAGCTGTAGAAAATAAACTTGTAGCGTCTGTGCTTAATAAAGCGTGTCTGGAAAAGAAAATTGGAAATGTCAAACAAACTCATTGCAGAACATTTGTTCTATGAATAGTTTGGTGTGTTTTAGTAACACCTCAGACCAACCCTGTAGTATTTTTGACTTTTTATTTAAACTATCTAGAATATTTTATTCATATTTTCTTTTGTATTGATAATTCTCTTGTCCACTTTTTAAAGTTTTTTAAGTAATGTCTGAACACAATTCTGCTTCTGTAACAAAATAACTTCCCACACTGGGATCAATAAAGTATCTATCAATCTAGAAATGGGAGGTGTCACCACCTTGTAACTTCTGATGTAATTTTATTAAGTGTTCGTGATGTTATCCTGAAAAAAAAGACCATTTTAAATGTTTGATTATTTAAAGGAGACCTATCATGCAAAATGCACTTTTTGATGTCTTGTATACATAAATATGTGTCCCCGGTGCGTCGGGGATCTCACGCAGCGTCAGAAAATAAAACCGTCTCTCTTTTCCTCTGTACCCAAATCTTTTAAAAACGGGTGTACAACGAGCGGAAACAGATTCGCTGCCGATCTGACGTCAAATCAGCATCAGACCCACAGAAAGTTGCTATCAGAAACAATGCCTGACGTGTTTTGGACGTAATCTCGTCTTTATTTACATTAGCAAGCCTTGCTAACACTCAGAGCTAACATGTACTGGAGAGCACATGTGTTTAAAAAGCAGGAAATAAAAAAAGGAACTCACCTTTTGATAAACCCGCAAGAGAAAAAGCATTTGAGCTCCATACTGTTTCAGAAATAATCCTTGATGTGGTTTAGAACAGGATGGCGTTTTACCACAGCACAATTTAACTTTATCTCCGGTAGAATTCTGATCAGGCATTATCTCCGCCTCCTCTTTTTTTGTTTTTCAAGCTAAGGACCCAAGATCCGCGTTTTTCTAACAGGGCTTCAAAAGAGTGTTTTGAGCAGTATGAGGCATGGCTACAATGGGTGAACTGTTTGGTATTTTAAGCAAAAAACTTCACAGACATGTTTTGTATAGGTATGGCCCTACAATATATATTTAAAATATAGCATATTAGGTCCACTTTAATAAAAGAGATTTCTAAGTGTTTCCAAGTGGGTGGGGCTCAATTGGAAAAAGGAATGTGCCTTCTCATACTAATCAATCAATCAATAACTAATCTCCAGCTACATTTAGATTCAAATGTGAATACAGTTGTAGAGCTGTGTGCTTATGTTGTCACTCTATTTCTATCTAATCTGATCAAATCACACCTTTACAGTTCTTGAAGCAGATGATCTAACCCTATTTTTGACTGTAAATGGTAAATGGACTGTACTTATATAGCGCTTTATCCAGTCTTTAAGACCCCTCAAAGCGCTTTACATACTACATGTCATTCACCCATTCACACAGAGCAGTGTATTTTACTCTAGGACCTAACATTCACACACATTCACACATCGTTGGCCATGCCATCGG
This sequence comes from Notothenia rossii, assembly GCF_949606895.1. Lineage (NCBI taxonomy): Eukaryota > Metazoa > Chordata > Actinopteri > Perciformes > Nototheniidae > Notothenia > Notothenia rossii. The sequence continues at coordinate 7,870,199 of NC_136909.1, read as the reverse complement.
GAGCAACTCAGGGTTAAGTATCTTGCCCAAGGATACATCGACATGTTGACTGCATGGGCTGGGATCGAACCCACAACCTTCTGGTTGAAAGACGACCGCACTCCCTCACAGCCACAGTCGCCCTTTCAAACTCTTTCATAAATGTCTGAATAAGTATAAGTTTAAGATGTCTTTGTTTCAAACTTTAACTGACTGTTGCTTGTTCAAGATTAAGGTTAAGTGTACAGATGTTGATCGTTATATTGAACATTACAAGTTTATGGCTTTATGCCAAGACATTTGAACTCAGAAATGTATGAAAGCTCAAAATGAAAAAGGGACAATGCTTTAAAAATAAAACCAAAAACGTATTTTTAACTCTTTTCTCTAGCTAACACTTTTTATTTAGCTTAACTTTATTGTGTTTACTTGATATTATTGTTTACCCATTATGCACAAACACCTATGCTATGCCACGATATGAGGACATGAGGATCAGTTCAACGAGTTTTAAATCCTGACAATGCTACAGATAACGTGTGCTGATGTTTAAGAGCTTGCCGTAACCATCAAAATCTCTAATACAGGAATAACAACGTCTGTTTTCTGTCACTTCAAATGTAATTTCCCAACAAAACCCACAGCGTAACACAGGCAGGAGATCGACACCCAGTGATGTCATCAGTAACTTGTAAAACGCAGACAGACAAATGTCTTTTAAAGAAAAAAGGAAACGTGAAAATCTAATGACATCCTTCAGTACTGTAGAGCGCAGAGAGGAGGAAGACTAATGCGTCCACTGTCCGCATGCAGACAGGAAGTGTGGACATGTTGTGTTTCCTGCCGTGTTTCTGCTGGCACACCTGGCCAGGGGAGCGGCCCTGAGGCCAGGAAGGAGCAGGGGAAAGGTGGAGGGAGGCAGAGCGCTAAAGGAGGATGTTTCAAGAGGAGGAGAGGGAGAGCATGGGAAATGCAAAAAGCAGGATTGGGAAATATGGCATTAAAAGCTGAAAAGGGAGATGGGTTGATGACATGTGACGCTTGTCTGAAAATACTTAATGTTCTCTTTCAATACCAGAGTAGCACATGGTAACAAAGGCCCTACGCAGCTGTGTACGTGACCGGATGTGTGATTACCTAGAAGAGCGTCAGGACTGTTTGAGGCATATGATAGCTATGTGATTAACATGATGATTCAGCCTCTATGGAGAGAGACATATGACAAGCAGGATCATTTCTGACGTGGAGCTAATCTGAAGTAAACATTGAATACTGCTTTGAACCGGTATTCTGCATCTTGTGACTGTAACACTCTCTTGTATATCAGCATGTCAAGAGGCGCTTTCACACCGGAGTACTTTTCCCCGTACTTTTCCCGTTTAGTTCCGTTAGTGCCTGGAATTTTGCGTTCACACCAAAAAGAGAACTTAGTTGAGAGAACTTTTACCCCCATTTTTAGTCCCTGCTAGAGAGGTGGGATTATCCTGGGGAGAAAAGTACCAATTTCTGATTGGCTGGGCGAATTGCAAACCACGCCCCGTAAAACTCTGAAAAGTTTTTTGAAGCCGCCATTGCATTTGCTGGCATTAGCATTATTAGCATTAGCATTAGCCGCGCACCAACGGAGAGAGAATAACTTAGGGCAACACAAAAAAAAACACGGGAGCGGTTGAGTAATGAGGAAGTGTCGGCGTTCTGGCGATTTATTCGGAAGGCTTCAGTAGAAGCTGCTGGAGTCCCAGCAGCTTCTACTGAAGCCCGTCCCCAACTCCGGGACTGCGGGTGGCAGTATACGCCGTGAAGTTGTTTGAGGCCTGCCAGTAAACCCAAAGCAGAAGAAGAAGAAGAAGTGACGTCAGCGGCTTCATTTGCCTAATCCTCCCCCAGGGACTTATTCCAGTGTGAACGCGATCGGCTCTATGGGGGTACTAAGTGCTGGGAACTAAGTACGGCAAAGTACTTGGTGTGAAATCGGCTAAGGACAATATACGGGGAACTATTTGTCCCATGCAGCTCTGTATGTGATGACTACTTCCATTCCTGCAAGGATAATAGATACATGGATCCTGATATTGAAGCTCAAGCCGGTGACGAGCGATTTTTTTTTTCCTAACAAATTCTGCATCAGTTTTAAACATGGAGATGGAGGCAGCTCAGGCACACGAACGGTGACCGTGCCTTTGAGGTGGAACTCTCTCCCTATCCGCTCTGCAGTCTCTGTAGAAGCTTTTAGAAAAACGACTGAAGACCTATCTTTTTACATTGGCTTTTATTTCTATTTGAAATGTGTTTGATGTGTTCTGTTATTACGTTTGTTCCTTTCAGGACTCCACGTGGGCTGTGTTTTGTTTTTATCTTGACCTTACATTTCTGCCTCATGGATATTGTATTCATGTTTCTGTGGTCTTCATTTTAACTTTTGTTCTTACTTGTGAGGCACTTTGTGAAATGTGTATTTTTATTATTATTATTATTATTATCATTATTATATTATTATGTACAGGCTAGTAAAAAGTCAAAGAGCAGATTGCATCGTTTGAAAAAAAGAAGTGAGAGGCTGAGTGAAAATAATACAAATACATCCTTGGACACAAAATCCGACAAAGACCTTGAACGTGCACCCAGTGAGGCCAGGAAGGAGCAGGGGAAAGGTGGAGGGAGGCAGGGTCTGAAAGAAGGATGTAGCAGGCAGCGGTGATACTGTCCCCGGTCCCCTCTGGCCTTTAATAACTCCACAGGGGCCCGAGACCCCGCCTGGCCCCTAGTGTAAGGTCACAGTAAAGGGAAGTGGCCTTGGTCTCATAACTCCTGCTCGCTCACATCAAAGGGCAGGAGTTGCTGCTTCTCTCTGACTGTATGGGAACAAAAGGGGGCTCGAATACAGTCCTCACGGCACACTAATATAAGGATATTTGTGTGTGAATTATGACTTAATTTGCGACAGTTTTGAATTTAAAGTTGTGGTGATTAAACTGATGATACTATGGGACAAACTAAGAACGATTCATAATAATACATATATTAATAATGGCTGCATTTTATATATTTTTTATGTTAATTATTATCCCCGGTAATATTATAACTATATTTGAATTTCCTTTTTTATTTATTATTAATGATTATTTTGGTAGATTTTTTTTTTTAATTCTTAATGACCTTTTTTTTTTTTTTTTATAAATGTTTTTATTCATATTAAAAAATGCTTTTGGATTTAGGGCTTACTTTAAGAATCCAGACTATAAAGACATGCCTCTTTGATTTGTTTGAACTACACTGCTTGTAAAGAAATGAGTCAGTGTCATGTCAGTCAAAAATAGTCTAAGATACTTGAAAGTTTGGTTCACTATTGATTGAAACAAGTTCTTTGTTGAGTTGCTATGAAATCTTTTGCTCTAAAGATAGGAAACATCAGGCCTGCAGCATCTCACGCACATCAGAGCACCTTCTGACACATGCTCTCATATCACTCTCAGCTGCACTCTCACGCTGAGACCACGTGGGAATTGAGCTACGGGAGGGACGAACCAACGTCATTCCTCCTGCAGGGTCACACACATCCTTGTCGCTGTCACACGCATAGAGCAAGAGAAAAGACCCTCATCCCTCCTACCCCCCTCCCCACAACACTCAAAGTGACAGTATGTGCCCTGGAAAGGCCTTGTAGTCAGATTTCCAGACGCACTGCACTCTCTTTAAAAAGGTTCCCTATTGTACTGTTTTTCATCAATATATTACAGGTCTCAGATATATACAGAACCTGTCTCTGATTGGCTGAAACACCAAACAGATCATTGCAGCATTACCCATAATCCCCTCTGCTTCAGCCCTGTTTCAAAAGTGCTGATTCTCTGTCTGTTACTTTAGATGAAAATAAGGAGCCCCTCCCCACGCCCCTCTGAGAGATATTTGGTTAAAAAGAAAACAACAGGCGCGTTCACACCGGAGTACTTTTCCCCTTTAGTTCCGTTAGTACCCCTTATGTTGCGTTCACACCAAAAAGAGTACTTAGTGCCGGGAACTTTTACCCCCATTTTTAGTGCCTGCTAGAGAGGTGGTACCAAAAAAGTACCAATTTCTATTGGCTGGGCGAATTGCAAACCACGCCCTGTAAAAAAAAATTGTCTGTGAAGCCGCCATTGTATTTGTGGAGTTAGCATTAGCATTAGCCCCGCGCACCAACGCAGAGAGACTAACTTATGGCAACACAAAAGAAAACATGGGAGCGGTGGAGTGATGAGGAGGTGTCGGCGTTCTGGCGATTTACTCGGAAGGCGGTCCCCAACTCCGAGGACTTCCGGCCGGGGACTTCGGGTGGCAGTATACGCCGTGAAGTTGTTTGCGGCCTACCTTGGTTGGTGATTGGCTAATGGTTACACAAGACAAAACATCGTTATGACATCACAAAGTGGCCAAAATCTGATCAGCTCATTTTCAAACAGGTTTTTATAGAAATGGATCAGGACAAAAAGAGAGAGAATCTTTGTTCCTGAAACTTTCAGAATCTCTTTCCACAGAGGGGACACATGTTGATGTAGAAGAGACATGAAGAAGTGGATTTTTCATAATAGGTGACCTTTAAAAGCTCCAGTGTCCCTAACAGAAGTTCCCTCCATTGTTACTGCTGGTGGAAAGGGAGACGGGGAAAGAGAATAAGGATGAGATAGAGGAGGATGAGGATGAGGAGGGCTGGTGGTTATGGAGGGCCGCGGGCAGGGATGGCAGTGACAGATGCAGGGTTGGTTTCCGCAGGGCTGGCACAGGCAGGAAGGCCCAGAGAGGGAGAACAAAGAGGGGGACGCGGTGACCCTGTGCCTGGGTGCATCCTGCCCCCCAACCAGAGAGCCACGCTGGGTGATTAACACTTCCCCCGGCCAGGCCCATCACTCAGGCTTTATTACTTTGTTTTGATTCCTCTGCTATCTGCTGAAACCGCACTCTATTGAGGATGACCGTGAAATTGATAGTGGCAGGGAGTACTGGCACACCGCTGTTTATATTTCAGGGAGATATAGGAAACAATATGGCTGGTGTTTCACATGATCTACCAGAAGAGGTATTACAAAGTGGGGTTAAGGAGTCCCTTGTTGTACTCCATCGGGTCACCTTCACTACAGACGTTTACATCACTTCAATCGTTTGAACACCTTGTCTTGTAAAAGAAAACGTCATAATAAAAAGAAATGTGCCGGATTAATTAATCAGTCAAGTATCTGTCGGATAGTCCAAATCTAGTCTCAGGTCAGAGCCATGTCTCTATTTGGTAGAGACAAGCCAAAAGGCCTAGTCTGCACATGCACAGGTAAATGTTTTTGTTTATGTTGTAGTTCTCCAAATGCATAATTTGTGAAGCCTCACAAAACCATATAACTGTGTAACACTCAGCTAAACATCTTCACCCAAGCTGGAGTTTCCCAAAAGCTCCATTTGTTGTGGATGAAAGCTCAAACCGCCCGGAAAAAGCTAATTCAAGTTAAAGTCTTGAACAACAATTTTCATTAAAGGCTATGTTGGTATTGCATTGAAGAAAGGCCTGACACTGCCTGTTCAATACATTTTATTATTTGCCTGTATTTGATTGTTCTCTTAATAAGTTTAGCTCCAAAACACCAAGCCAAATTCATTATGAGTGAAAACTGGCCATAAACCTCATTCTGATTGTGATTCTGAAGTCTAGTGCCAGTAAGCAACACAATGATCCTATACCACTTCAGCTTTCTCCTATAATCAAACCTGATACCTGTAAACTCCTTAAGCATCACATTTAAATATTTCATTCTTACATATCACCAACTGGAATCAGGCACACAGCCACACACACACACACACACACACACACACACACACACACACACACACTCACTCACTCACCAACTGCCCACAGCACAGAGTCGTAGGTGTCCTTGTGTTCGCTGCCCGTGAGTGTGTCGGTCCAGGTCACCTGCAGAGCTCCTGAGGACAGCTTGTCCACTCTCTTAGGGACACACTCCTTCACAAACTTGGTCCCATATGCTTCCATGTAGTCCGTCACTAGACCTGCCATTTGCTGCAGAAACCAGAAGAAAACATTCCATTATTATATTGTAGAATATGTGGTGCTTAATTTACATTATTTAATTTCATATTCTGTTCTTGTATATATCCTATATTCTATTGAGATGTATGTAGACTTTTTGCACTACTTCTTAGTTTGTGTTTTATTATATATGTTGCATTGTTGGAGGGGCTCAGGTCAGAAGAATTTAATTGCCATTTCTACACTGTAGCTTTGTGCATATGACCTTTGAATCTTTGAATCTTGAAACTGTAGTTCAGGGAGCAATACCTGATCAAACCCCCGGAGGGCGATGCTGCGGACCATCACTGTGGCGTCCAATCCAATGCCTGTGAGGAAGCCGGCACACTCCAGAGCCACATCTGAGCAACAGAAGGTTCAGGAATACTCAACTCTTTTCGAAGATTGCATACATACAAAAGCACCTGATGTTAGGATACAATAAAAAGACTGAAAGTAGCTCATAAAGAATAAGAAAAAACAGACACGGAGGAGTCAATAAAACAAGATAATGGTTCAATTAGATTTAAAAAAACATCACGTTAGTTAATTTTTGCTTACCAGGTGGCCATAAAGTATCTCTCACTGAATGGTTTTGGTGTAAACTGCAGATTTGAGATACAACAAGTGCTAAGGGTTATTCAGAAATACTGGTCCATTGATTACATTTGTATTAAGTTCATAACTTTACTGTTTCTCTACCGATTTCACAAGCTCTCTGGCAGACAAAGGATACAGCTAGCTCCAACCACAAGCCTGCAAAACAGAGATAAAGACAAGCTGTTAGCCACACAGACAATACGACAGCAATTAATGTCATCATTTGTGCAGCACACTTCGGCCAAATAAAATACAGCACGTCCAAAGTGGAAAATGTTGGCTTTTAAGTTAGAGAGGTGATGAATATTCAAATATCATAACCTTAGAGGGAGGTGAGGACGTGTGAATAAACAGGGGACAGTAAGAGGTGTTTGTATGTGTGTGTGTAAGGTACGTTTATTTATATCGCATCTGTTCAGACATAGACATACATACAAGAGAATTAAAATTAAAAACAATTAAAAACAACATTGTAAATACAGTAGGGGCTGAAACAAGTTAAAAGACTTCTGGGTAAGCAGCTGAAAAAAAGTAGTGTTTTTAGCCTCGACTTAAAAGAGCTCAGCGTTAGTGAAGTGTGTGTGTGTGTGTGTGTGTGTGTGTGTGTGTGTGTGTGTGTGTGTGTGTGTGTGTGTGTGTGTGTGTGTGTGTGTGGTCCAGGTGAATCACACTGCTAATGCAGCTCTGAGATGTGCAGGAGGCTAATTGCTATCGTTTAGGCTAATCCCTGCAGATGTTCAGGGCTCAGGGCCACACGTCCTCGGCTGAGTGGTGTCCGTCTCCCTCCAGATCTCCCTCCTGACATCTTGACATCCTCCATGCTAACACAAACCACTAAAAGCCCGCTGCCCGTTTTCTCTGCGACGGTGTAATGCACAGCTGCACTTAGCACGTATTGTGTTGAGGCTTAGGGAAGATTAGTCAAAGAGCTTTAGCTTGATGCTACACTTTCATCACCGTCTCCTTTCCCTCAGATATCCCTCTGTGTACGAACATACAGTCTGTACAGCTGCTGCATTCGACGTCTAAAAGAAGAAGCTATGGATCCCTGACGATCCCTCTGACCCCGGCTAACAATGGGGATATTTGGGGGGCAGGCGGTTCATGAAAAAACTGATACTTAAGGCCACCTATGGACACTCAAAAACACTGAGAGTCTCTGCACTACTTTGAAAACAAATGTAATAATCAATTCTGTAGCTTTCGATGAAAGAAAGATTAACTTATTAACCGTCTATTTTGTGTTTTTTCTGTTGTTGGTTTGCTACAGTTGGTAACATTGATTAATAAACAAAACAATGTTTGCTGAAACTGTCATCATATCTTGAGTGTAGTACATGATACAGATAATATATTACATTTAGGGTTGCAAAGGGGCGGATAGTTTCCGGTACATTTCCGGAAAGTTTTCATGGGAAGTTAAGCTGGGGAATTTTGGAAATATTCGATGCAAAATTAAACAAAAGAAAATGACATTTCAACAGATTTAAAAAAATAAATAAAAAAATGTTTTAAGTAGAACAGAAAGAAGAAAGAACTTTTAATTATTTGATTGAACGAATAATTTTTCTCATTTAAGAACGAAAACAGGAATGTTGTGTTAAATGTTACTCATCCCCCTCAACTCCACTCATTAAAAAATGAACAAAAATGTACCCCCAATCCAAAAAGTCCCATTAAACATGCAAATCTTCCTTCAAGCAATCCTCTGCATTTTTGCTAAACCTTTTCAGTCAACAGGCTCTTCCTGGGCCTCATCAACATCACTCTGGGTCTTCCTCTTCAGTGTCACTGTCCAGCCTTGTTGAGGATGGCTCTGTGTCAGGCTCAAACAGCTTTAGGTTTGCCCGAATGCCAACCAGTTTTTCCACTCTCACATTTGTGAGCCTGTTGTGAACCTTTGTGTGGTCTCAATAGCCATGCAGTAAGCAGTGTGCTATGGCATGGTTATTCAAGTACTTGAATGGCATCGGTTTGTTTTAGTCAAGATTATGCTAAAATATACTTCCCCCAACTATATTTAAGTTCCCTATGAAGAGCCAACCTTCATTTTAGAAAATTCCCAGTTTATTCCCGTGGAAAGTTTTCATCTTTGAAAATTCCCGGAATTTTGCAACCCTAATTACATTACATGTCATTTGTTAGACGCTTTTATCCAAAGCGACAAACATACATTCAGTACTGTGGACAATCCCCACAGGAGACATTTGAGGTGAAGTGTCTCAGGGACACAACGACACGCTGACTGCAGTGGGACTCCAACTTGCTATCCCCTGATTTGAAGTCCAGCACACTCCCCACTGAGCCACAGCCTCCCACTCCCACATATATATTACTGATATTGTTTAGCAAGCCAATAAGAGCAGAGTGGGCCCTCTTTAAAAACATTTTTTTTTAAAAAGGGGCCCAGTTACTGCATTGTCTTTTTATTTTTCGACGCTCTGGATCACTACTATTTTATTTTACAGCACAGTTAAATATGTACTGTTCTTTTTTTTTACACATGTTCTGTCTTGTGCACTAGTTTCAGGATACAGTGAGAGTTTCAGCAAATATGAAAACAAAGTCATTGTTATTAAAGTTTCTTAGTCCAGCTGTAATCTTTCATACAGTACTGGACTCCCATCTTACACATTGAACAATGAGCCACAGAGCAAAAGGAAACATTTCAAAAACTCTTGATGTTTTTGGGTCCTGTTCTTGGGAGCTTAACTAAGACCTCATTGAACCCACAGCTCCTGAGGAGGAGGAGGAGGAGGAGGAGGAGGAGGAGGAGGAGGAGGTGGTTCGTATTGAGTGTGTGTGGCAGCCTGTTAACCTTGGGAAGCTCTTCAGAAGCCCAAACACTGATAACACCACATGTGGATCCTCCTGTGCAGAATTTGGTTGTGTAGCAAAAAGCTTGATGTGAGTCCAACTGAGAAACTTTGATCTAATGTTTCATGAGCCACACACATTTATCTCCCTGTTACTGGTTTTAGTTTTGCCAGAGCTGCATGAAAAGGGAACAAAGAGGGTTTAGAGCTTGGCACCTACAACTGAGAGAGAAATGTGCTCGTAAGATACATTGTAAATATTTTCTGTTCAGCGTCTGGGACACTATCTGAAGGTTCGGAGAGCTAATCATTTCATCCCATTTCATCCCATTTCATATGTCCAGTGGTGGAAAAGCACTCAGGTTTTACTCGAGTACAAGTAGAATAACTATGGGCTTGAAACACTACATTACAAGGGGAAATCCTTGGAGTAGAAGTACAAAAGTATTATCATGTTTAGTGTCCTGTCTGTCTGTAACTTTGTGTGGTAGTGTTACCACTGACAGGTCTCTCTTGAAAATGAGACCCTGTGTCTCAACGAGATTTTACACCTGTATAAATAAAGGCTAAATAAAAAATAATAAAAAAGTATGCAAATTGGATCTTTCTTTAGAATATTGTTATTCAGTTTTTATCAGAGGTAAATACATGTTGAGCAGATTTTAGATATTTTTTTAAATATTGGGCATTTCAAAAATTACAGTATGACATCATTTGTTTTTTATATATACAAAGTAAATAATAACTATTAGTGTTGAATAAATGTAGAAGAGTAAAAATGTCATTACTTATGTAGCATAAAACAAAAATACTCAAGTAAAGTGCAAGTATGAAAAAAAAGTAAATGTACTTTGTAACATTCCACCACTTTATCTCCATTATTTGTGTACAATTGTACCTGTATGTTTTAACTGTTTGTCATTAAATTGAATAGAGCGCAATGAAAATGGAATGAGTTCACTTAAATGTCCCCTTTATGTTTCTTTCCTGTTGGCCAGCGTGGGACTTTTTCTTTGTACGCCGTTCATGCTATTCCACAGGCACACGCGTGCATGTATGACCTTGTTTTCTTTCTCGACAATAGCTGGGAAGTTATGCTGCAGCCATCTGTGTTGCTTTGCAATAAACTGCTGAAAGATTTTCCCCGGGAAGTGTGGTCCTTGTCCCGCGCAGAGTCGGACCCTCCTCACATAACAACTCCTGCGAGTACCGGCCCATCCTCACTCCGGGAACCACCGGCCTGCTGGCACGCGCTCGCTGCTTCTCCCTGATTACCAGCTCCAGGCCTTGGATCCTCGGGGCCAAATCTGTCATTCAGGTGTTCCAAGACCCATTAAAAACATCCATCACTCACCTGCCTGCCCCCCCCCCCCCCCACAGAAACTGCCTCCTGGACTTCACCTGCACAGCTGACAGCTCGGCAAAACAACATCTCCTCCAGCTCTGTGTGGTTTTCTCTGACAGAGGAAGCTAAAGCTAATGCTAACCCACAGCGGACCCCTCACAGCCTGCGGGGGGGTCCTGAGGACTCCACTAACCATCACACACTCACATCAAAGAGCTTCCTGAGCTCAAGTGGTCCCTCTCATGGGTAATTCTGCTTCCTATACAAGGATGTTTTGCTGAGCGGGTGAAGGGTGAGGTGGTAATTGTTTGAGGATGATTTTGTATTGCCACCAAGTGGGGGAAAGTTAAATAGCACACCGTATATTACTATACATATATTTCATTGGATTACCACACATTTTAGAATTCAACGGGCAATATTATGCTCATTTTCAGGTGTATATCAGTATGTAGTGTCTCTACTTTAAAGAGTCCTCTCCTGCTGATGTTCAGGTGTATATCAGTATGTAGTGTCTCTACTTTAAAGAGTCCTCTCCTGCTGATGTTCAGGTGTATATCAGTATGTAGTGTCTCTACTTTAAAGAGTCCTCTCCTGCTGATGTTCAGGTGCATATCAGTATGTAGTGTCTCTACTTTAAAGAGTCCTCTCCTACTGATGTTCAGGTGCATATCAGTATCTAGTGTCTTTACTTTAAAGAGTCCTCTCCTGCTGATGTTCAGGTGTATATTAGTATGTAGTGTCTCTACTTTAAAGAGTCCTCTCCTGCTGATTTTCAGGTGTATATCAGTATGTAGTATCTCTACTTTAAAGAGTCCTCTCCTGCTGATGTTCAGATGTATATCAGTATGTAGTGTCTCTACTTTAAAGAGTCCTCTCCTGCTGATGTTCAGGTTTATATCAGTATGTAGTATCTCTACTTTAAAGAGTCCTCTCCTGCTGATGTTCAGGTGTATATCAGTATGTAGTGTCTCTACTTTAAAGAGTCCTCTCCTGCTGATGTTCAGGTGTATATCAGTATGTAGTATCTCTACTTTAAAGAGTCCTCTCCTGCTGATGTTCAGGTGCATATCAGTATGTAGTGTCTCTACTTTAAAGAGTCCTCTCCTGCTGATGTTCAGGTGTATATCAGTATGTAGTGTCTCTACTTTAAAGAGTCCTCTCCTGCTGATGTTCAGGTGTATATCAGTATGTAGTGCCTCTACTTTAAAGAGTTCTCTCCTGCTGATGTTCAGGTGTATATCAGTATGTAGTGTCTCTACTTTAAAGAGTCCTCTCCTGCTGATGTTCAGGTGTATATCAGTATGTAGTGTCTCTACTTTAAAGAGTTCTCTCCTGCTGATGTTCAGGTGTATATCAGTATGCAGTGTCTCTACTTTAAAAAGTCCTCTCCTGCTGATGTTCAGGTGTATATCAGTATGTAGTGTCTCTACTTTAAAGAGTCCTCTCCTGCTGATGTTCAGGTGGATATCAGTATGTAGTGTCTCTACTTTAAAGAGTCCTCTCCTGCTGATGTTCAGGTGTATATCAGTATGTAGTATCTCTACTTTAAAGAGTCCTCTCCTGCTGATGTTCAGGTGTATATCAGTATGTAGTGTCTCTACTTTAAAGAGTTATCTCCTGCTTATGTTCAGGTGTATATCAGTATGTAGTGTCTCTACTTTAAAGAGTCCTCTCCTGCTGATGTTCAGGTGTATATCAGTATGTAGTATCTCTACTTTAAAGAGTCCTCTTCTGCTGATGTTCAGGTGTATATCAGTATGTAGTGTCTCTACTTTAAAGAGTCCTCTTCTGCTGATGTTCAGGTGTATATCAGTATGTAGTGTCTCTACTTTAAAGAGTCCTCTCCTGCTGATGTTCAGGTGTATATCAGTATGTAGTATCTCTACTTTAAAGAGTCCTCTTCTGCTGATGTTCAGGTGTATATCAGTATGTAGTGTCTCTACTTTAAAGAGTCCTCTCCTGCTGATGTTCAGGTGCATATCAGTATGTAGTGTCTCTACTTTAAAGAGTCCTCTCCTGCTGATGTTCAGGTGTATATCAGTATGTAGTGTCTCTACATGTCTCCATGCTTTAATGTTCAAAAAGCTCTTTATTTTTCTCATACTGCCTGTGCTGCAGAACCTCTTTTCACCCTCTGTCTGAAACCAGAGCCCAGTCTGCTCTGATTGGTTAGCTGGCCGGCTCTGTTGTGATCAACTGCTTAAAGATGTCCCGCCCCTCAGCCTATCACGTACAATTTTGGCCTTTACATGCACAAAAACCTATATAACGCACTACAGGAAAGGGAGAACCCCCAAAAGGGCCTCTTTAAAACGATGAAAGGGAATTGAGAAACATTTAGTGCCGCTTGCCAAATACATTTAACACAAGCACTTATCAGCCAAAATAATACATATTTGCATAAAAAAAAAAGAATATAATTAAAATCAGAGGATATCAAAAGAGTTGCTGACCTGGTTTTCTCAATGATTTTAAATGAACACCTCAATATATGGAACGATGATTAGGAGAAGACTCATTGCCAACTTAGTGTACAAAGATGATTCTTAAAAGGGTCCGAAAAGTGAAATGTTAGATTCAAATGTGAGTGGATTGATTGCGAACATAGGCAAGGCAAGTTTATTTATATAGCACCTTTCAACACAAGACAATTCAAGGTTCGTTACAAAAATGAAAGACATTCAGACAAAGGCATTTAAAAACAGTCATTAAAAAGAAAAGATAATAAAAGAAACATTAAAAGACTGTCAACGTTTTCCCCAAAACTAAGAAAATACCCATAGTCGTACCTAGTAACCCACTGTAAAATAGTCGTACCTAGCAACTCACTGTAAAATAGTGGTACCTAGTAATCCACTGTAAAATAGTGGTACCTAGCAACCCACTGTAAAATAGTCGTAACCTAGTAACCCACTGTAAAATAGTGGTACCTAGTAACCCACTGGAAAATAGTCGTAACCTAGTAACCCACTGTAAAATAGTCGTAACCTAGTAACCCACTGTAAAATAGTCGTAACCTAGTAACCCACTGTAAAATAGTCGTAACCTAGTAACCCACTGTAAAATAGTCGTACCTAGCAACCCACTGTAAAATAGTCGTAACCTAGTAACCCACTGTAAAATAGTCGTAACCTAGTAACCCACTGTAAAATAGTCGTAACCTAGTAACCCACTGTAAAATAGTGGTACCTAGTAACCCACTGTAAAATAGTGGTACCTAGTAACCCACTGTAAAATAGTCGTAACCTAGTAACCCACTGTAAAATAGTCGTACCTAGTAACCCACTGTAAAATAGTGGTACCTAGTAACCCACTGTAAAATAGTCGTACCTTGTATCCTACTATAAAGCTCACAATAGTTTTAGTAAAACTAAGGAAATGTACCCTATAGTCCACCCTCGAACTATAAGGTCCTTTAGTTTTTTCCGAAACTAATATAACTGGCCTCCAGTTTGACCCACAAACCATTTAAAAGTAGCTAAGTTTACCTGTGTCTTTCTAGGACCTATAGAACATACCTATTTACATGTAACATTTGGATGCTTGTGTTATCTTGTGAAGTTACAAATAGGTCACAAAAAATGGAATATAATTCCAAACTGCCCCGGGTGTACACAGCATGGATACTATATGAAGTTGAAATATCGAAATAATTATTTCCGCTCATCTGTCACCGCGAAGCAAACACCAACCGCAGCGCAGGCACACCAACTCCGCGAGTCACCGTCTGAGCGCCGAGCCAAGAGGAAGCGTCAGGGAAAGAGCAATTAAGCAGGCGCTGACAGCGACTAAATGGCTGGATTAAAGGGCTTGTTCTGTAAAGGCCAGGATGCACGCCGCTAATCTGAATCATGAGGCGAAGACAGGCTGACAGGAAGGGAGGAGAAACAACTCCATGTCACCGATGAATGATTGCAGTGCGTGACAGAGGGACGAGTCAGAGAGGTGAGTTAGAGAAGCGTTAATGAAGCACAGGGTCGATGCTTCCCTTGGAGCTCATTGTCTAAAGAACAATGTGAATCCTTGACACACTAACACGCATTCACTCCGGGGTGAAACATAACAAAAATAGGAACGATTTGGCACCCGTTTTCACACTTTTGGTTCAAAATAAATGACTTTTGATCTGCAGCATTGTGGCAGATGTTGAAATGTCATGTTTGAATGTGAGTGGATTGATGACATGATACAGTGTGATTGCAAACATACATATTTACACATCATTTGGATGCTTGTGTCATTTCAAAACTATAAAACGGCCGCAGGTGTACACAGCATGGACAAATATGAAGTTGAAATATCTAAATAATGACAGACGCTGCATGCCGGATATACTGAGATGCCACTGACTGCTTAATGTTTGCTTAATCATACAATTCATTTAATCTGACTGCACCTTTGTATGTAATCGTTACAGTAGGAGGATATTAAAAACTAATATTTGTATTAGTACAAAATGTGTGTCTGCACCTGGAACATCTGGTGCATTAAGTTGCTAGTTTATATGTGAAATGAGTCCGAATTAAATCCATACAGTAATCACAAACTTGAGTGAATGAAAAGGCCTTATTTTGTTAAACAATAACACAATCTGAAATCTAAAAGGGGATGTTTGTGCTGTGATTTCTAGACGCATTTAGATTTTTTTTTTTACACATATTAGCTCTTTTCCACACATGTGTGACACTGTTAGTATGTGGAGGGTGTACTCACGTTTTCCCAGGCGATGTTTTCATCCAGAAGATGTCGTCACTGGTCATGCCGTGCTCCATCGCTCCTGGAATCTGTAGCAAGAGTTAAAGATGTGAGCTAGGGCTGCACGATATATGTTGCCGTGACGATAATCACATCGCAGGACGTGCAATTAACCCTTTAACTGCCGGACCAAGAAAAAAGCTATGGAAAAATTATTTGTTTGCATTTTTTTATCAAATGGGCCACATATAACCACATATAATTCTTTTTATGAGCCTCTACCAACTGGTCGAGCTGGCTTTTTATGGTAAAAGTGCATTTTCAATAATCATCATATACAGTACAGTATTTGTATGCATCAAACTCAAATAAAACACAAACTGAAATACATTAGTTTCTTTTATGGAAAATGAGCAATATATACAACCAGATATATTCATAAAAGATAGTGAAAAAAGTTTCAAAAAAATAATTACACCTAGCTGAGGGGCTTTCTGTTCGAACCACAGTGACATCTAGAGGTTGTTTTGTGCATAACATGTCAACCAAAGGGTAGAGCTGGCTGAATCAGATTTTTCAACAAGATATCAAAGACACAAAATGTGCTCTACCAAATGGTGGAGCTGGCAGTTAAAGGGTTAAAAAAAAAAAATGTTGTGAGGACGTGCGATATTAAGTAGGCAAATCAACTCAAACACGTCATGTTACAATTATTGTGCTGCTTGCTACAAAAGGAAAAGTCGCGCGGCTCTCATGTCAGGGGAACTTGAGTGAGTGAAATGCAGGCTCTGCATGCACAGCAAACCACCAATCACAACCTTTCTTGATCAGATCACAGCAGGATAACCGAGCTAGCTCAGCTTGTTGCTCTGATAACTTAACTGACTAAAATCCGTCATCCGGGTAAATATTGTTAAACAAATATCAATTGTATAGCGTTAAAGTTCAAGAAAGGATGGCTTGCGGACCAAAAAAAACGGTCTTTTTTTCAATTCCTGTATTTTTTCATATCGCAGGGGAAGAAAATCGCAATGTCAGTTTTTTCTAATATCGTGCAGCCCTACTGTGAGCACAACTATCTACAGACCTATCAAAGTGCAACAAAAGAAGGCAGCTATCTTATGTGTTACGGCTTGTATGTGTCTCATGCTTCCACACCACATTTTGACTTTTCATTTGTTTCATCTTCCTGGTAACCAATAAATTCAAACAACACATGCTGACAGAGAAAATGAGAAACATGTCGGGGGTAATGTAACGTACATCTGTGGGGTATTTGGGCCGTCCTCCTGTGGCGATCACGATGTTCTTGGCCGTCAGGAGGGTCTGTGAGAGAGGAGGGAAACGTGAAGTCATAGCTTTTGTTCATATCCTTCAAAAAACAAGGAAACGTCAAATGGAAGCAAGTGGTCTCCACAGTATTCTGCATTCAGGCGATGATGGAAACTCTTTGAAATCACTGAAACAACCAACAGCAACACCATTCAAATGCTGCAAATATAAGTGTGGAAGCAAAATGACACTTGCATTAGGAATCAGTGATTATGTACGCAAGCACACAGTAAGATGCAACAACAACACGTGTCTTAAAAACGTAATTGTGTATATTTTGGTTGGGAACTGACTGAATGTGTGACTGAATGTGTGAGCAGCTCACCTCTTTCCCAGCTTTAGTCAGTCCTCTAACGGTGTGTTCATCCAGCAGACTCCCTCTGAGGTTCAGATACTTCACCTTCCTGTCAGACCCAATAGACCGCATGTTAATCCTGGTAATGCATCAAAGTAACGTCTGGTTTCATTTGTACAATTCAAGTTTCCCTTAGTCACAATTATTTTTAACCCACAATTTCTATTTTTAATAATGAACTTTATGTGTGCTACATGTTAAAAAAACATCACTAGAGCTCTTTTGCTTGCAGGAAAATCAAACGTATTTATCAACAATAATTTACGACATATTTATTCAACATATTGTATTTTGTTAATATTGTTTATATTTGATATACTTTATTTGTAATTGATAACTATTTTCCACATTCTAAGTATTTGTATTTTAATGTTCAGCACACTGGTCCTGTAACTATTTTTGTTCTCCGAATTTGGCATTACACACTTACACACACACACACACACACACACACACACACACACACACACACACACACACACACACACACACACACACACACACACACACACACACACACACACACACACACACACACAGACACACACACACACCTGTTTGCCCTGCAGCTGGCCTCTCAATCAACATCACTCCCTCAGCTCTGTGTGTGTGTGTGTGTGTGTGTGTGTGTGTGTGTGTGTGTGTGTGTGTGTGTGTGTGTGTGTGTGTGTGTGTGTGTGTGTGTGTGTGTGTGTGTGTGTGTGTGTGTGTGTGTGTGTGTGTGTGTGTGTGTGTGTGTGTGTCAGCAGAAACGTACAGCCTTCAGAAACATTTGGTTTCAGACAACTAAGCAAAAAGTTATAGATAGAAATATTCCAATGCTTGGTGGAAATGAGGGTTTTAAGAAATGTCATTATGGAAAAAATAAGCAAACATTGCTACAGTGGGCTGTAAGTATGGGACACAAAACTTCCACTGAAACTCCTTAATGGCCTGTTTCTTCCAACATTATTGCAAAAAACGAATTGTAAACTTTATCATCATAATTGAAATACATTTGAACAAAGTGCTCAGAGCTGGTGTCACCTACTTGTCCTGGAGCTGAACTCTGTGACCCCAGTTCAGAGACCTCACGTGGTTTTGAACAGCGTCTGCCATGGAGGCCCTGAAAACACACCAGAGGTTAATGAATGAATGAAATTAGAAATATTGAGCAAACATCCATTATTCAAATATGACAAAGTATATTTTTTGCGGATTATTTTGCCCTTAAGAGAAATGAAAGCAGTATTCACATCACTCACAGCTTTGGATTTGTAAATGTATATACTTTTCAGGATTCCTACGTAATACATTTTTGGGGGATAAGGTCAGCGCATCAAGCATAGAGTGAAATTCAAATAAAACAAGCAAATCGATCCCATTGCCATTAAAACAAATATATTTTCCAAACACAATTAGCATCCTTGTCCTTCTACACATTGTCACCACTAGATGGTGCTGTGGGGCTACTCATAGACTGATTAAAATGAATAAATATATGGGGAGAGTTTGGATTGACCTACCAAAAGCAAACCAAAACAATAAAATAATCCAACCACAATTAGCATCCTTGCATTTCTACATTGTCACCACTAGATGGAGCTGTTGGGCTACTCTTTGGCATTAATCCGCCTGTTTTGACTGATTAAAACAAGAAAATCTAATGGTTAGAGTTTGGATCGACCTACCAGTCGTGGCAGATTGGCCCCGAGATCTGCCAGCCGTACTTCTGAGCATCCTTCACCGCAGTGCCGAGGAGAGCGGCCTGGTGCATGAGCTTCTTAGGAATGCAGCCGACATTAACACACGTACCACCGAGACCCCACTTGGTGCCTGTTGGGAAAATCATTTAGAGAAGAAATGAATAATCGATGTCTATATACACTACCAGTCAAAAGTTTGGACACAACTGCTCATTCAATGGTTTTTATTTATTTAATTATTTTCTACATTGTAGATTAAGACTGAATGCATCAAAACTATGAAAGAACACATACCTCATGAAGCTGACGGAGAGAAGCAACATGGGGCTAATTTGAAGAATCTAAAATATAAATAAATTCTGGACACTTTTTTGTGTACTAGATAATTCCATATGTGTTCTTTTGTAGTGTTGATGTCTTCAGTATTAATCTACAATGTAGAACATAATTAAATAAAAACCCTCAATGAGAAGTTGTGTCCAAACTTTTGACTGGTACTGTATATATTCGACAAACAAATAGCCTTTTTGTAATTAACTTGGATTAAGAGGTTCAGAAATGACAGTTTTTGTTTACCTTTAGCAGTTGGCTCCACATAATCTAAAACAGCAACCTTCTGTCCCAACTGTGCCGCTGTAAATATAGATATATTGTTAGCGTATTATTAGATTTGCAAAAGCATACATCCCAGACATGAAAAAATAACAGGCACTTTAAAGGAACTCACCCTCTTTGGAACAGGCAAGCCCTCCTGAACCGCCTCCAATGACCACCAGGTCGTAGTCATACTTCCCTGTAGGGGCATATTGGATGATGAATAGTATACACAGCTGAATTTATATACCTTTAAGTAATTCATATATTACTTTTAAATGCACACATACATGAGACACACACATTTATATTAGATTACTGAAAATGCTAGTCATTTTAATAAGCAAATTATGAATAAGCATTTTAGATTACTAGAACAACTAAACTAAACCACATATCATGATGACAAACACTTTTTTATGGCATAATATATATATATTGGAATATTATTTTTAGTCAATAATATGTTAGCTATCCTGGCTCCAAAATGGCACAGACTGAAAACTCATCTCTTTCGACTCGACTTTGAGCGATATAATTACTAACAGAGCACTTATATACTAATAAAGGACTGGCTTATCTAAAGCCAGTTGAGTAGCACTTGAAATGTTCTGGCTCTATGAAAATGTACTGATATGATTCTGTTTTCTTCAAGTTTGTATCTTCTTGGTCGAATGCACGTATTGTAAGTTGCTTTGGATAAAAGCATCAGCTAAATGCAATGTAATGTAATGCAATGTACTATGGTCATTGCTTTATGTTGCAGCTTGTAGATGTAGAGCTCATTTTAATCAATTAAATTATTTGTATTTGTTACTTTACATATTGCTGTGTAGCCCTTTAAATCCCCACTAGACCAATAAAGGCTTATTATAATATAGTGAAATAATTATAAATGTTTGTATTGTTGAACTGAATCTGCTATGTAACTAGTAACTAAAGATAATGGAGGTATACTATTTGCCCCTAGGAGATGTAGTGGAGTAGAAGTGTAAGTGCCTCATTTTGTATTATGGAGATGTAGTCAGTAAACGGACTGAGTTACGTTCTACTTAATAAAATTGTATCTTGACACAGAAAATAAATAAAGGGTTGTGACTTTTTCTCCAGGTGAAGCTGCTGGTCACTAACCAGTTCAGTGTTTGAGGACTCGTACTGGTTAATAAGGCCAAAACAAACATCGAACCAAGCAGCCATTAGAGATGTGTTTTATGTAGTCTGCCTTTAAGAAGGTGGAAGGTCTGGGTAACCAAGGAAACCAGGTGAAGGTGACAGTTATTTCCAGGGTTACATGAACAAGTGAATCGACCACAAGTTACATCAGCGCTGCTGCTTTGTAAATGAACGGTTTGACCGTTTTATTTTGTATTTTTATTATCTATTAACCTGAGACAATTCACTACTTCTTAACTACTCAACAACTTATCCTTACATACCTGTCAGGTTTCTAGTTAAAATGTGTAAACAGTTATTCCTCTTCCACCGGTGTCTGCATCTACAGAGCGCCGCCATGTTGTTATTGTGAAAGGACCCCGGTCGGTGTGTGCTGCCCAGAGAAATGCCTGAATATAAATGTGTCGTAGGCTCCACAATCGAGTAAAAATTATACTTTTCAATAGCCAAAACAAATCTGTCAATATCTGATATATACTTTATGGTAAATAAGATAACACCCCCTTAATGTAAAGTTATATTATAAAGTATGCCGATATGGGGAAAATTAAGAAGGATATTAACATAATAAACCTGTGGAAGTTCATGTTCTTGTGCAGCTCAAGGCTGGAGGAGCTGGAAGGAATCTAGAGGCTTTTTCAAGGGTAATTCTGTAGTTTTAAGTAGATTACTTGACCTATTCAAACCCACAATACCTCTAGTGTGGCAGACCAAAAAACAACATAAGATAATTGAGGAACATTGTTGTCAACAAGAAAGACTGCATGTATTATTTAGTTTTAAACAATTGTATATTGAAGCTAACCTAAATCCTTAGGTTAGTTTCTAATTTCCACCTTCACTGAAAAGTGAAGACGGCTCATGGTTTACTGTACATGTTTCATAGCTTTGATATAGATATTTGCTTTTATTAAAATACATTTAATTTCACTTATTTGATAGTGGTAATCTTTTTCCAGAACCAGTGTCCTCCTCATTTGGGATAACACACAATCCTGACTGAAATGCAGACTGTTTCCTTGGAGGTAAACGTTTTGCCAATGTACAATAAATCCCATTTTAGTAATTTTGGTGAATTTACCAATCTCTGGAATGGGTTGTAATGAGCATAGTAGCCTCTAGGGGCTGCTGTTGTGACGTTAAAGCTTGAGACTTACTGGAAAAATAATAACACAATAAATAAGACACATAGTCAAGCAACACATTCTTTCCAGGCATGATTTATTGAAAACACACCAAATGTATACTCTACAAACCAGTATTTTTCCGTTATGTTTAACAAGCGTAATATTTGCCTCTGGGTATTAGTAAAATTAACATAATACATTCTGTCACTGTGGCATCGCTTCTGCTCGCTACGAAAGCATCAACAACTTTACTCCTCTAGGAAATCAAAACCATTATTTGTAATGACTCTATCTTTTTAAAAGTTTATAATACAATGTAACACAAGGCAGAAACCCACCGACAGTCTAACTACTTGGGGTCGGGGAGGAGGCAGGATGAATGAATGAGTTGATTGGAGGAAAAGGGGAGAGAGGGGGAGGTGAACAGACAGAATGGAGAGATGACAGTGGAGAGGGAGGGATATAAAATACACGTATCTAGCATGGAAAAGGTTAAGGCACATGATAGGTACAAACACATCTGCTACTGAGTAGTTCTTTATTTTGACGGTCTTGAATCAGATATATCTACACAGGTAGGTTCGTTTGATTCGACGCGTGACCCTGTCCTGCATTTATTTTACAGCACAGTTGCTTGGCTTTTTTATTTTGTAAATGTACAACGCACATTCACAAAACCCCCTTTTTGTTTTTATAAATGCATGTAAATACAACTCCAGATCCTTTGGTTGTGGTACTGCAAAGTGCAGTCAGGAACAAACAAGTCATATGTGGCAAAGGGTTCAGTATGGTCCAATGAAAGCACACACTTCTGAGGACACACAAAAGGGATGCTGGGTATTATTATAATAATTTTTTTTTAACCTCGGTAATTAAAATGTATACAATATACGTTTTTTTTGTAGTTTATTGATTTTTACCACAACATACATCTTTGTAAACACTGTGTAAAATATGCAAGCTTGATAAAGTCACATACGCCACAAAGAAAAGTCAATGCAGGCACATGCCATTCGCCTGGATGAGTGGATTCTCTTTCCTGGAAAACAGACTGTACACCTTTTCACTGGATTCAGGAAACAGTCTCACCAAGCAAGAGAAAAATGGCAATATGATTCTGTATCCCTCTGCTTCGCTTCGTCTCGCTAACCCACCCTTAAACGTTGTAAAAATATATACTATATGACCAAACTTGATGTTTTGATTTGTACAGTGTGATGCCATTTTTTTAATATTTTGTCTTCCAGATACACTCGTCCTCCGTTGCTCTCTTCTTGCACATGAATGAATATCCAAATGACTCCACAAAAAAACTGGCACTTTGAAAGAATAGAATATAAACATCTGTACAGTTTTCTTCATGCTCACAACTGAATATTCCTCTTTTAGATGCACCGGTGAAGGAGGGGTTAAGGGGTTTGCGGTAACTTGGTCTGAAAGCATCGGGAAGGAAAATGAAACAACTCTTATTAACACTCTCGTCTGTCTCCTTGTCTGACCTCTGACCCCTTGCTTTGAAGATGCAGCGGACATGTAATTCATCGCCTTTAGAAAGAACACTGTTAAACCTTTTTTTCTGTATTTTTTTTTGACAAATACAAAATATAAATAGGTGATCATCGGCGTAACTCGACAATATTCGACACACATTTAAGTAATGTTGTTATTTCGGTTTTACAAACATGGTGAGCCTTTACCAAATGAGATGTGCTTTCCAAACAATGTGATATTAATATACAACTAAGATTTTTTTTTCTCCTTCGTTTTTCCTTTTGACCCTAATATACATTTATATAAAACCCAACCGAAAAAAACGCTTTTAAATCTATCCTTTCTACAAGAGAACAATCGTCACTCGCCTCTCTTTTTCAGAAAAACACAAATCATTTATAAACAAAATGCCTCATATCCTCTTTAATACACATCATTGACAACGAGCGACCAGCCTGGAAGATTACACAAGTAACCACATTGTTGATGTTGCCGTTAAAGCGGACTTTTGCGATGCAGTGTGAACAGAAACCGTTGCTCCATCTGAAATACACACTCTGTCACTTTCCTTTCTCCTGACTCTTGACTTCATAAATGAGCTTCACTGTTATCCACTTCTTCTTCTTCTTCTCTTTTAAATAAACACCATGGCCGTTTCTCAATCTCGAGGAAATTTCAAGGATGCTACGTCATCGAGTGCCACCGAAGGACTGTTCCAATCTCCAGCGTACTTGGAATTCCACCGAGGCCGCGTCCTTGGTTTGGGGGTAATTTCAAGGCTGCACATGGGTAGACTTCGCATCCTTAAAATCCCCACAATGCTTTGCGCACAGACCAATTTCCCCAAATCTGTGGCGGAAAATGTAAGGCGGGGCCTCTCATACTGTATGACGCACACCTGCACACTTGCTAGCCTGTTCCACTCTTCGTTTTCCGAATGCCAGGAAGGACTCTTGCCTTGCCTTCTGAAGCAAGTGACTCGGAAGACATGTGCTACCAAGCAAGCATCCTCGCGATTGAGAAACGGCCCATGGATTGTAAGTCTATGTTCATCCGCTACGCTACGTCTCTTCTCAGGCTCTCCTTTTACTTTCTCCCAACAATCTTAAAACCAACATCCTGTGACCTTCAAACACACTCGTCCACTCCTCCTCACACCCAAAAGCCAAAGCTTGACATCACACCGAAAGTCCCAAAAACCCATAAAATTGAACTTATTTTTCTTCCCAAAAAAATAATCACTTGGCGTTTCTTCTCCCTTCCTTCAACACTTTCTTTTTCCTTTCCATCGACCCTTCGTTCCTCCACCAGCACCGGCCTCTGTCCGTTTCTTATCCTCGGTAGAGCTCAACACGAGTCAACACTGTAACATGTGGGAATGTAGATATGAGAAAGAAATAGCAGGAGTCACTTTTTTTTGTTGTTTCCTTTTTTCTGTAAAGCATGAGAATGCTGGCTGCTCCTGCTGGGTGGTTGCTGCTGTGGTCATTATTTATGTATTCCTTTTTTTAAATCCTCTTTTACTGTACAAAGTCCAACTCCAAAGATGAGCTCCATGTGAAATGGCAGTGGTGATGAGAGAGATCTCCTCTAGCTGGGTGTCGCACCGTCCTTACTTTAAGCCTGGAGCACGTGGACAAGAGAGAGGAATATTAGAACAAACACTCAAACAGTTAAACACAACAACAAGTGAAGAGTCTCAGTCCAAATGGCTGCAAAGAATAACTGCATTACTATACATAATATCATTGATAGAATGAGCTACATCTAATCTCTGCTTTTTCTTACTGTCAACACATCTCAATAAAAAGACCAATAGAGTGGCGAAGTCCCTCCCCTTCCGGGGGACCTCCATGGGACCTTATTTCGGAAAAAGTATGTATTGATCCCGTTTGAATTGTGCAACGAATTACACATATGATGTGTGTCAATTTAAAAGATCATTTTGAAGCCAAAAAAATAAAAATGTGCAGTAAAACTGTGAAGTAACACATTTGTTTGTGTGAAGCGCTCAATGAACTACATCTCTGGTCTTGCATACGCCACCAACACCAAGATGGCCGTCACGTTAGCACATTTCACCTCTTTCTTTCAGAATGAAGCGAAAAGTATTAAAAGAGGTGAAAATCACTACAAGTCTGGCCGGGTTGAGAGCTGTACATACACACACGCTGTACATACACACGGCTTTACAGGGTTTCGGTGAGTAACACCAGTGTAATGTGTAACGTTAATGTCAGCTAGCTAAATTCACTTACGCGAGCGACTCTGGGATTTGTAGTCTTTCTAGTTGCGTATTTTTCATAGTCTTACATTTCAACAGTTTTACGACAAACTCTGACTTTTTTTACATGGAAATGATTTTTTAAGATTGACAAACATCATATGTGTCATTCAAGGCACAATTCAAACGTGATCGAAAGATAATCTTTCTCTCCCCATTGACTTCAATACATAATTTTTCTGAAATAAGGTCCCATGGGGCGGAAGTAGATGGGCGTGACTTCGCCACTCTATAGCAACAATGAGTGTTTCAATGTAAATACTTCCCTACCCTGACTGTGGAGCTCACCACAAAGCACAATCATTCCTATTGAATATGTACATCTTTAAAGCTGAACTAATCAATGTATAAATACTAGAGTGGAAAGTTAAGCAGCAAAAGAGACAGATACTTCTCCTTCTTGGTCGATGAAATTGAGGATAAAAAGAAACTGAATATTTGATTTAAAATAATACAGAGACCAAAAAAAACAACTTTATCTTAATATTACATTTGCTGTGTTAACTGGCTAACACATTAGCACGGCAACTGACTACAGCCGCAATATGACCAAGTTGATAGTCAGCTTGTTTTGGAATATTGGCTGACTTTAAAGTGATATATTATTGTGCCATGGGTTTGCCTTTTAGACTGTAGCTTGTTGCGCTGCCCCCAAGTGGCCAAATCTACATGTTTAACATTCTGTATATGCTGCGTTTTTTTAGTTTATTCAGAGCTGCAGAATAAGACACAGTTGGCATGTTTGTAATTGGACCTCTATGGTACAGATATATCAGGCTTTGCTTCACAGAAAATATGTGTTGTTGGTCTTTACATTGGATTTGTTGAGAATATGACCAATACAGCTTATCAAAAGTATTTTTCCTTAACCATGTCAGACTCAAATGTATCTTTTACGAGCATTGTAAAATCAATGGATGTGAATTTAGAGTGAAACTCCTCAGTTGTGCTCTTATGACAGACAGCAATAAATCAGTGGGCATTATCTCAGTACTTGACAAATCACATCACTGTAGACAAATGCTTCGATGGTGTCAGTCCAGATGGCAAATGGAGGCAGGAGACAGCGAAACAGATGCTTAATGTGCCGGGTGAAATCTTTCATGTGCTCGATGGAGTGGAAAACTCACCTGATGGTTCATTCCTTTCATTAGCAACATGTATTTGTATTACAGACGCACATCATACATCTGTCTCTCTAAAGAGCCACCGTGTGATGTGATAATACAATGAATGGAGGTGAAGGAGTTGACCTGATGGCCATTGAGAGATAGGACATAGATAAGAAGATGAAGAGGAGGAGGAGGAGGAGGAAGGCAGTAGTGAGGAGGAGATAAATGCTGCTGCTGGAGACATGAGAATATTGAAGCTCAGCCAGATCAAGTCACTCAGTGGGGCATTACAGAGTGGGTTCGTTTTGGAGTTTAGTCAAAAACTGTATGCAAACCGTCAACAATGCACCATACGTCTATTATGTTCAGGTTTAATTGCATTACTAGTTTGGATTTATTTCCTTTTGGCCAACAACTAAGACATTTCTTAAATAAATGAAACTCAGATAGTCTTGAAGGTGTTCTGACAAAATAGTATTTCTCACACAAATCCTTCATTAGATGGAAGTGGTTTTAATTGTAATCCTAATTACTAACACTGAATAAATCTTTCTGCTGAAATACATTTGATTCTCTTGACTGAAAAAATACATTTCAGAAAACCTCTCAACAAAAAAGAGAGGCTGGATTTCTGTCTTCTGTTTCTTATATGGAAATATTCCCATCTCTGTTACATAAGAAGCTACTTAGCAATCATTTATACCATGAATGCTAACGAGAAATATTCAAATCAACTACTTCAGAGAAGAACTGTATGTAAACTGAATTGATGTGAGCTCACCCTTCATTACCTCTCTGCCTCGGACATATTATAATGTGGCGATAATGTGTGTGTGTGTGTGTGTGTGTGTGTGTGTGTGTGTGTGTGTGTGTGTGTGTGTGTGTGTGTGTGTGTGTGTGTGTGTGTGTGTGTGTGTGTGTGTGTGTGTGTGTGTGTGTGTGTGTGTGTGTGTGTGTGTGTGTGTATCTGTGCAAATCTTTTTCTTTCTCCTTCCTGCTTCTCATTGAGGGATAGCTGAGTCCCAGAGGATCCGTCTGAAGTGCAGGGAAATGATTCCCCTTTATCACTTGCTACCAATTTTCTGTTAAAGCGCTAAAATAAGAATTGGATTTTTATGCAATTGTCAGAATATAACAGGTCCATTATCTAAGCCCCGCCCACCTTATGTACTTTCTGTTCTCACATGTGCCATGAGGCAGTTTACGATAAGGGGACGAATAAAGGTTTATCTCACGTTATCTCATATCATTTCATGAGCTGATAATCAGGCTAATGTTAGCTCCAATTAAAACATGCAGGTAAGTAAAAGGGCAAACGTTATTGTTACTATTTTGTTCTGCCTTGTTTACGTTCATGTTGGACATTTTTCCTGCATGTTTTCACTTTTAATGTTACAATATATTAAGACAATGAGTGGAAATGTTATGCCGTGAACTAAGCCTTTTAGCTTTGAGCCATAGAATTAGTTTGAGTTAGTTGTTTGTCTGACTGTTTGTAGAAACATTCGTAAATTCAATTGATCTGCAAGTGATTGATGAGCATTTCAAGGTGCAGGGTGATCGAGTGAGAGGTAGAAAGGGAAACAAGCGGAAAGGATGAACAAACGAGGAATGCTGGGATGCAACACAAAAGGTGAAGGTTGTTACTTGGTTGTGCTTTTATTTGGTCAGACCTACCATGCATGCATTTAGACCCAGGAGTCAACAGGCTGGGGCTTTACATCACAAGCGTCCACCAGACTGACCGCAGGCCTGTTACTCCTGATATAGTGTTTCCTATTTGTGTCATTCTGTAGCCACAGGACGACGGGGTTAAAAAAAAAAGAAAACACAGCAAACAAAAAAGAAGTCAATACATTTCACAAATACACTCGCCAACCCACGCCACATGCATCCAGGATCAGAGGAGCCCGTGTTAGTTCCCCGCCTTCAGGAGGGCTTGGAAAGAGTGATTTGAAAACAGTGAATCAAAACATGAAAATGAAAGAGGGAGAGAGCGGTTTCACAGCCGAGTAGCATTCAAAGCAGGGAGAACACCTCTGGGAAGAGCAGACGGTAGACTTAACACTTTGGACTAACGCTACAAAGTCTGCGCGCTGAAAAACAAACACGTCTGTGATTACTGTCCACGGCTTCTAAACCCCACGCTGCCCTTTCAAGATGTGAGAGGACAACTCCAGCATAAGTAGTGAACCTACGGTAAATATGATTACGTGTCAAGACTGAGGTCAGTGTTGAGTCACGAAGCTGCCAAAAGATACTTTAAGGTACTTCAAGCAGGAACTTTTTAACGGCTATGGCCAGGGGCGCCGCCAGGGATTTTGGGCCCCATGAAAAGATATCACCTTGGTTACTTAAACGTTTTTTTCTTAATGTTCTAAAATAGTTTGGGCCCCTGTCAGTCACGGGCCCTTAGAATGGTCCTAACTTTTCACCCCCTTACGGTGCCCCTGGCTACGGGGCTCGAGGAGGGCTTTTATTTGACACAATAGTCTTCTACAGGAATACAACTGGTTTACTGTCCACAGCAATAAGCGAATGTGTCAGTGTCAAATGTGCTATAAAATATAACTACCTGCTGTTTTAGTTAGTAGTTAAGTAGTTAAGTAGTTTTATGGAAAGAATATGTTGTTAAAAGATACCTTCTGATTGAAATATTTGTCCTGTTTGCTAATCCACATGTATTCCATTGCCAGTGGGATTTAGATGATGACGCCGAGAAGCTGTTAAGTATAAGTAAAGTTGCTTATTGATATTGATTTCCACTTCTACGGTAAAACGTTGTAATGTTTCTCAAACACCATAGCCGTCATCTTAGCCTTTGCTGGTTTTTTTCAAGCGTATTTGTCTTTAATTACATTCTTAGTGTTGCTAACCATGAGTTTAACCTCCCAGATCGATGCAGTGGTGTAGAGGTGTGCTCCAGGGTGTGGTCAGTGCACCGTGGCGTCACAAGAAACACTAATGACAAGCCAAAGGACAGAGCTGCAAAGAAAGTGGACCTTTGCACCAGAAAGGGAAAGTGGCTTTTCAGCAAGGTGGTAAGTTCCCCAATAAATAAAACAACTGACTTTAGAGAGGAAATACATTCTGAAATGCATCCTGAAACAGTTCTAGTTTCTAATGATCAGCTATGATCTCAGATGATTTGATTGTTAAAGACCACTGTGGCTCACACAATAAGCTGCAACTTGTGTAGAGACTATTTCTACAAAGAGCGGACATTGTTGCCACATCGACGCCTTTCAGGAAGGATAGGTTATATATCTAAACGACATCTTTTAGTTCTTTTAGTTGAGCCACAACATAAAGAAGGAGACAAGTCATACAAACCCATTTTCTGTAGGAACTTAAAACAAAAATATTTCCATTGGTATCATAAACTCTACCCAATCTCTAATAAAAGGAGAATAACTACAGACTGAGGGCAAGCTAAGAGCTGAACCCGACAGGTTTATGAACTTTGCTCGTGTCATTATGGCTTTGCCTCTGAGAGATCTTTAGGAGCTGGTTGTAACCTGCACAGAGAAGCAGATATATGACCGTGGACTTTAGCTAAACTGGCTTTAATGGACTCTTTATTGCTTTCATTTTACAACCCCGCAGGGAAAGAATCCCTTTCATCTAACACCGAAGCAGATCAAAACCAAACTACAAGAAAGGACTTGAGAGTCATCTGACATGTGTCATCCGTGCTCGGAGGCCATTATTCTGCGAGTCCTCTTTGAGGCTGAGCAGCCAATCAGATGAGCAAGAAATAAACTTTGACTGCGGTGTATAATCAGCAGAGGACCACTTGATAACGCAGCGGTCTGTTCAGAGCCGGAGCGAGGGTCCCCTCCACCGGGAGCGTTTGTTGGCAGTTCGTTTAATCAGTCTCAGATTAATTGCTTTACAGACACCAGAAGCTTACACTCCATGAACTCTCAGATGTGCACGGAGCAACATTAACAGAGAATGACAACTTCCAGCCTCTTTACAGAATGGATAGGATTAAGAGCCTGTGATGAGGACCACCACAGAAAACATGGAGAGAGAGAAGGAAGAAGAAGAAGGACACAGAGGAAGAGGACATATCATTATTTCATCCTGTTTCCTGCGGGCGCCCAGAAGAAGAAGCCTTTACCTTTAATGGCTCCCGTTCTGTCTGCTCCACTGAGCCGTCCACCGTCTTGTATTTGAGGTCCTTGTCCCTCTGGTCGATGGTGGAGTAACCATCTAATGAGGGGAGAGAACAAGGGCAGCTTAATCCTCTCTGGCCGCCATTTAACAGAAAAGTGACAGAAAATGTACAGTGTTGTTTTTACAGAAGTGCCTGAACGTTAATAGACACAACAAGGTGCTTTTAGTAAAGTGAAATATCTACTTCTTCCTCCTCTGGCTGCAGCAAATATTTGTCAAACTTTTGCCTGACCTTGTGTGAGACACAAAAGAGAGCACACATGCTTTCTCTATACAAACTGCAGACCTTGCACCCTAACAGCGACGGGAATGATGTGGCGTTTGCAGCAGAGAGGAAGTGGGTCTGTTTCAGCAGCAATAAATCAAATCTCCTCAGATAATACACAGGTTCCTTCATTTCTCCACCACTCAGCGTAAAGCTTCAAATTGTTGTGCATTTATAATTAGTGTTTTTTCGCACACTTTTTACACAAAAAGCATAAACACATTTTTTATATTTTTCTGCATTTGCAATGTTATCCCTGTTACATACTAATATCCATTGAGCTCTGAATGTTGTAAAAGAGCCATGTGACACATTCTCCTTGTTCAAAGTCGCTTCACACAAGTCCTACTCTGCAGTATTTTTAGCCCTACTTTAACTTCGAGCTCAATTCCTAAAGGGATTCTTGGACGCTTGATAAATATGGGCTCAGCGTGATATACCCTATGAGGATGTCTTTGAGTAAGTGTGTGAATAATACCCTCTAAAGGAGAATTATTTATGGCAGACCCTCTTATTTGATCTAAAAAAACAGCGAAACACTTCAGAATTTTGAACAACAGCAAGATTTTCACTTTGAAAGAAGCCCAGCCGAGCAGCTCTGCCCAACGAGATATTAAACGTGTTTTTATTTAAGTGGAGAACCACCCACATGTTTTAGTGTTAAGCTTCTAATTAAGGCCCAGCTTTGAACAAACATCTTGTCAAGAAAGAGAGGGGTCTTGCATTCAGCATCAAAAACGACATGTCTGCGAGATCACAGTGTGCAGCGGTTTAAAAAAAAAAAAGCATCTTGGCAACGCTTAAAAAAGTGAGTGGAAGAGATGTCGAATCAGAGACGCTGTTTGGAAACTGGAGAGAGATTAGAGGAGAGCGAGCTGTTCTTTGGCGAGGGACCATCATGCAGTCTGGCTCTTACCTGGACCCAGCTCCTCCACAGGTATCATATCACCACTGCCACATTTCCTGGTGCCTGCATGAAAAGCATCCAGTTGCCGTTCGTACACAAAAAAACTGAGTCATGGAGCCAAACGCTGCTGCTTTTTCGGGGTAATGGTTCTCGGCCAGTGAGTGGATAATGCAAACTGAGTGGGCCGGTGTGAGCGCTGTGTTTCATGTGAATGTATGGATGCAAAAAAACAACCAAAAAAAAAGGCAGGCACAAGGCCATTAAACTGATGATATGCTTTGGACTCTTCTGTCAAAGAGATGTTTGTTGTTGGGCCAATATTCTGCAAAAGTACCTCCCCACCCCCGCCTCATTTACTGCTGCTGCTAAAGAAAACCTACAACCCAGTTCTTGATGGTTAGGGGACATTTAAAATTATCTATGACCTGCTTACGTCAATTTAAAACCGACATCGAAAACAAAAAAAGAGTCTGAAATAAGGACATGTTTAAATTGGTCAAAACAAACTTTTTCTGCAAAAGCTCCCACTATGATATTTATTTGTAATTCCCCTATGAACTGAATTCTTGCAAAAATAACACACAATACAGGAGAAGAGCGTAGCAAAGTGGCAGCACAGTGCTTCAATAAAGCCACACACACACACACACACACACACACACACACACACACACACACACACACACACACACACACACACACACACACACACACACACACACACACACACACACACACACACACACACACACACACACACACACACACACCTAACCCTAAACGTAACCAAGTCTTCACCCTAAAATTAATGATTCCCCTCATGGGGACCTCCAATTTGTCCCCATAAGGGAAGCCAGTCCCCACACGTGACTGTGTAAACAGATTTAGGTCCCCACAAGTACAGTAATGCTAGGCCACAGACACACAGACACACAGACACACAGACACACACACACACACACACACACACACACACACACACACACACACACACACACACACACACACACACACACACACACACACACACACACACACACTTTACTGACCTTGGTTCTTCTCCATCAGGGGGAGGGTGGTGTCGTCGTAGCCTGGCTTGCCGTTCTTGGTTGCTTTAGGGGTGACTGTCGCTGTGGGCTGAGAGCAGAGAAAGACAACATGTGAACCAGAATTACAGCTCCAACAGGGACAGGTGGAACCGAGGGAATATGTTGTCTGTCTCAATGCTAAGAAGGATTCTGACCAGACAAATATAATATCATATTAAAAAAGTTGACAAGCGACATGTTCAATATTAGTCTCTTTGTCCATTTGGCAGGATTATGAAAAACTACCAGTCCGATTTTCATTAAACCGAGGGGACAGGGAGCTACATATTGCAGCAGATCCGAATCACAGCAAAGTTCCACAGACTCAGTATACATTTTAATAACATTGTATTATTTGCTACGTTCATGTGGTGACAAATTAATCAGAAATATAAAATCACATGAATGCCCTCTTTAAGTAGGAACAAAGATACCGAAAAAATTGGCCAACATTTGAAGACAAATTTCATAATTTAATCGGTTTCATCTGCTTTTCATTTTCCCACTAATGCTGGAAACACTAATAGCTCTTTGTAGTGTCCCCAAATTAGTATTTACAGCTCGGGAACATTACAAAGTTGAAAAAATGACTCGGGGAAACCAAGTTGGGTAGTGAGTCCATCGAAGGAGCACATGAACGCACCATTGGCCTTGGCAGGAGTTCATTGGCGATTTATATTCAAATCATTCTACGAAATGAGTAGTTGCTACTCTTTTTGTACACTCTCTTAGAGGGACACTTTATTTAAAGGGGTTCTTCTCAACATCAGAGGTGGGAAGTAGTGGAGTACAAATACTTTGTTGCTGTACTTAAGTACATGTTTCTGGTATCAGTACTTTACTCCACTACTTATTTTTCTGAAGACTTTTAACTTTCTACTTCTTATATTTTGAACACAAATACCTGTACTTTCTACTTCTTACATGTTGAACCCAAATACCTGTACTTTCTACTTCTTATATTTTGAACACAAATACCTGTACTTTCTACTTCTTACATGTTGAACCCAAATACCTGTACTTTCTACTTCTTACATGTTGAACACAAATACCTGTACTTTCTACTTCTTACATGTTGAACCCAAATACCTGTACTTTCTACTTCTCACATGTTGAACCCAAATACCTGTACTTTCTACTTCTTACATGTTGAACACAAATACCTGTACTTTCTACTTCTTACATGTTGAACACAAATACCTGTACTTTCTACTTCTTACATGTTGAACACAAATACCTGTACTTTCTACTTCTCACATGTTGAACACAAATACCTGTACTTTCTACTTCTTACATGTTGAACCCAAATACCTGTACTTTCTACTTCTTACATGTTGAACTCAAATACCTGTACTTTCTACTTCTTACATGTTGAACACAAATACCTGTACTTTCTACTTCTCACATGTTGAACTCAAATACCTGTACTTTCTACTTCTTACATGTTGAACTCAAATACCTGTACTTTCTACTTCTCACATTTTCCAAACAGGCTGTTTACTTTAGTCTGAATGTGTGTTTGGTGGCGTGATCATTATTATTTAGAGTCATTGCGTGCCTATTGATTTGAACACAATCCGTGTATCCATCATTTCCTGGTCTTCTCTAAAGAAGAGGGACCAATGAAAACGTTGTCATGTTGCCGTTGGTCACCATGGAAACATTCATTAGCTAACAATGACATTATTGTTCTATTAATATAAAGGGAGGTCAGGTACTCTTTAAAACAGCTGCTAGTTATGGGTACTTTTTACTGAAGTACATTTCAAAGCCTCTTTACTTTTACTTGAGTAAAGAAGTTTAGTCAGTACTTCTACTTTCACCAGAGTATTTTTAAACACAAGTATCTGTACTTCTACTTGAGTAAAGGATGTGTGTACTTTCGCTATCTCTGCTCAACATTTGTGTCTCTAATTGTTAATAAAATATATTCTTTAAGAACCTTAGATAACAACATCAGTGTTTAGGATACAGATTATATGTGATGATTTACAAGATGAGACTTCTGTACCTGGAAGTGGCTTTTGTTCCATCCGTCCTTGGTCAAAGCGTTCCTCAGTTCCTTATAGCTCCAGACCGTCTGCAGAACGTGGGACGCAGCCTTGGTTTCGCGAGCCGATTGGCTGAGAGGAGGCCACAGACAGGAAATGAAGGAATACAAAAACAACAATTAAAGACAGGAACCTAAAATAACCCCGAACAGTGACGCCTGGGTTTATTCAAAGACGCGGAGTCCCCTGAGCTGCTCCAGGGTCTACTTTTTCATTCATAGTGAGATGAGTGCACATTTCCTTTCATTAGCTACCTCTGAGACGCCAGTATTAATTACATGTGGGTGGGGGCCGCGCTTCAAAGAACGCTAATCTCATGTGGGTGAGAGGAAATGCAGCTATTTGGCCTGAGAGTGAATTATTTTGCATACTCATGCTAGTTAGAGTGACTCTCTGATCAATACTTCACCTCACAAGGTCGGGACTTTGAGAAGTGCTCTTGATGTTAAATTAAAAGCAGGGTAGACACACTTCAGTTTGACTGGCTGACACTGCGGTCATTTAAAACAACTCTTTAGAATACCTGCGTTCATATCTGAGAGTTTTCATTACAAGGTTGTTGTGGAGAGCTTTAGAAGTATGACGACACTCTTATATAAGCAGCAACTTCAGAGACCCCCCCCTCTATAACAATGCTTCTGAAAGCCTGTTAATTAATGTGTGGTGTGTTGTTATGTGTGTGTGGGCGCAGCTTGTTAGAGTAAAGCATTGTGGGAGCCATTAGAGACGCATTGCATTATCCTCTATGATTTGAAAGGCTCGTTGCATTCAAGGTCACGCAGTAATTATTACATGTGTCTCCACGGTGTTTCTTTACTTGTGGCACGGTTCACATGGATATGAATGCACAGTGTGTGTTTGGCTCACTGCCGGAATAGAATTAGATTGACCTACAGTATTAAATCGAGGATAGGAAAACGTGTGTTACAGCATCACTGGACATAGTGAGTCATTGGGTAAAATATGAACTCTTTAAGGAAGCTTATTTTTGAGAAAAGGCAACAAGTTTTGAGTGTTTAATTGTGCATATTCAATATAGGGCGGCCAATGTGTAAAAGGTAGCTTACTTATTACATACATTCTTCATGTTGTAAAGTCACATTCATTTGGGATGTACTGTGTAAACAGGTGGAAGAAGTAATCAGATAATAGTAGTGATATTAAATTGTAAGTACAAGTCCTGCATTCATTCACTCATACTTTTACTTGAGTGAAAGTACTGGCATCAAAATATACTTAAAGGTGGGGTACTGTAGGTCATTTTGTAGAAACCAGCTTGAGTGCGCTAGAATTAGAAAATACACAGCCGGAAGAAATCTGCCACTTCCTTACAGAGCCCCTCCTCCAACACACATGAACACGGACATGACCAATGAGGGCACGAGATAAGTTTGTGCACAGATGGAAGGCTGACAGGCAGGTAGGCCATCCAGTTACTTTAGCCGGGCCGGCTCAGATGATTGGTCGTGCTTTTTACAGCACCACGGCTTCCAGAGATGACATTTTTTAATGGATTTTTTGTCAAAGCACTTCAGATATTCATTGCTATCGGGATGTTAAGAGCATTCCATGGAATATAACAAAAAGTGTATCTCGAGCCGGTTTCTCAAACTTACCTACCCCACCTTTAAGTAACAACAATTAAAAGAATTGTATAGTGGCACACAATACAATCATGATTATGATTCTTGATGCATTCATGTGTTCATCAAAGCCAGTGAATATTGAAATAATATGAATGGCTTTGTATACGGCTGCGGGATATCCTCACTTATAATTATAGATCATTCTTTTTTGATTAATTTAGATGTTATATTAGTAACAAATGTGAAGCAAATACATTTGGTGGAGAAAAAAGAACAATATTGGCTTCTAAAAAGTAGTTTAAATAAATAGGTACCTTAAAACTGTACTCAAGTTCAGTACTGGATGTACTTCCTTACACCCCACCACAGTCTGTATTGATTGAGTCTCACCTGGTCCGGTTGATGGCCACCAGCTTCTCGATGGCCTGCGCCTGAGCGAGGGAGCGGGCGTTCTCCGAGGAGTCGGTCACGATCTCGTGGATGGTGTTCAGGATGGCCACCACCGTGTCCTCCTCCAGGTTCTTAGCCGGCCGCTGCTGGCCCGACGGCAGGTTGCTCACCAGGTCCCGCATGGCATAACTTCCTGTAAGTGCACATTATTGTAAAGGTTAATAATGTTAGTAATAGTGATTCATTTAAAATCGAATCAAGAACACAAATGAAACAGGTAATTATATCAGGCTTACTATTAAATATGCCTTAACGGGTTTTATAGAGGCGACACATGTAACTGTGTCATGCTGTTTCACTAGGATTTCAGACAGCATATTCTTGCCTTGAATAAATTGACATTATTGTTATTAGCTTCAGAAATACTCTATTTAATCAAACTCCAGTGGTTAGATTTAACAATAAAAAATATTAAAAAATTATTGAGACATTCTTTGGAGGAACTTTGGAAGATTACAAATCCATAAACTCACACTGCTGCATCCTCATATTAGCTTTAAATTACATTTGAAATGTATTTTTGTACAAAATTGGGATTTTTACACCATCTCATACAATGGAGTTAAATTACATTTATGGTCAGGAGGAATAAATACAGCCTTTCAAAGTTAATGTACGCCTGAGTATCGTTTGAAAGATGTCTGAACTTTTCCTTTCGGACGCTTCGTATCTAACAACAAAGTCTACAATATGTCCGTCGATTTGCAACCGAAATGCTTCATCTATGATGCCATGTTCAATCAGTGTGTGAGGCTGTTGTTGGTACCGATCAGGTCCTTGTTGCGGCGGTCGATGGAGAGGTTTCTCAGCGCGATGGACACCGCCCGCACCACCTTATCAGAGTCAGAGCGCAGCAGCTCCACCAGGATGGGAAGACCTTTCTCCTTACGCACCGTGGCTCGGATGTAGTTGGACCACTGGAGGGTAGAAAGAGGGCGGGATGTGACTACTTTTCATAATTTGTAACCTTTAACCTCCACACTGACAGCAACTTCCTGTTTGACATTCATGCAGACACACACAGACCCACCTGGGAGCTGCCCAGCATCACCATACATCTTTCTTTGTTACCACTGGGAACGCTCCACTGAAGGAGCCCAGGTCACCTCCATGAGGACACACACACATACTGTACACACACTCACACACACACACACGCTTAATCATTCATTCAGTAACTACAAGCTCTGCTCCTTGACTTATTCATGACATCACACAGCGGGACTCTGAATGGACATGTGATATCATTTGTCTTCATTTAAACATCAGTGGGTTTTACGTCTCATTTTTTTTGTTCCATGAAACATTAAGTTTGACATAAAAGGGTTTATCTTCTAAGCACTGAGACCCCGAGAGATGCAATTAAGGCAAGGACAGGCCTGGTTGATCCACTAGGTGGCAGTAGTAAGCTTTAAGAGACATG
Source organism: Notothenia rossii (assembly GCF_949606895.1). Classification (NCBI taxonomy): domain Eukaryota; kingdom Metazoa; phylum Chordata; class Actinopteri; order Perciformes; family Nototheniidae; genus Notothenia; species Notothenia rossii. The sequence continues at coordinate 7,831,604 of NC_136909.1, read as the reverse complement.
TTGATGCAGTGGTAGAGTAATAAGAAGGAGCAAGGAGTGAAGAGGATTGAAAGAAGCCGCTCTATCCTCTCAGGGAGCAGGGCATGCTTCGTCCAGATGTGACAGAGTGATGTCACAGCGGCTCCAAAGGGGGCTTTTTTTTGTGCTACAGAGGAGGAACTTCATAGGGCAAATACAATAAGTCTAGCTAACAATTAAGAGGTAAACACAGGTTGAAAATCAAATAAGAAAATGATTTTTTTCTTTTAAAGAGTCCTCTCCTGCTGATGTTCAGGTGTATATCAGTATGTAGTATCTCTACTTTAAAGAGTCCTCGCCTGCTGATGTTCAGGTGTATATCAGTATGTAGTGTCTCTACTTTAAAGAGTCCTCTCCTGCTGATGTTCAGGTGTATATCAGTATGTAGTATCTCTACTTTAAAGAGTCCTCGCCTGCTGATGTTCAGGTGTATATCAGTATGTAGTGTCTCTACTTTAAAGAGTCCCCTCCTGCTGATGTTCAGGTGTATATGTAGTGTCTCTACTTTAAAGAGTCCTCTCCTGCTGATGTTCAGGTGTATATCAGTATGTAGTGTCTCTACTTTAAAGAGTCCTCTCCTGCTGATGTTCAGGTGTATATCAGTATGTAGTGTCTCTACTTTAAAGAGTCCTCTCCTGCTGATGTTCAGGTGTATATCAGTATGTAGGGTCTCTACTTTAAAGAGTCCTCTCCTGCTGATGTTCAGGTGTATATCAGTATGTAGGGTCTCTACTTTAAAGAGTCCTCTCCTGCTGATGTTCAGGTGTATATCAATATGTAGTGTCTCTACTTTAAAGAGTCCTCTCCTGCTGATGTTCAGGTGTATATCAGTATGTAATGCCTCTACTTTAAAGAGTCCTCTCCTGCTGATGTTCAGGTGTATATCAGTATGTAGTGTCTCTACTTTAAAGAGTCCTCTCCTGCTGATGTTCAGGTGTATATCAGTATGTAGTGTCTCTACTTTAAAGAGTCCTCTCCTGCTGATGTTCAGGTGTATATCAATATGTAGTGTCTCTACTTTAAAGAGTCCTCTCCTGCTCATTTTCAGGTGTATATCAGTATGTATTGTCTCTACTTTAAAGAGTCCTCTCCTGCTGATGTTCAGGTGTATATCAATATGTAGTGTCTCTACTTTAAAGAGTCCTCTCCTGCTGATGTTCAAGTGTATATCAGTATATAGTGTCTCTACTTTAAAGAGTCCTCTCCTGCTGATGTTCAGGTGTATATCAGTATGTAGTGTCTCTACTGGGACATGTCTCCATGCTTTAATTTTCAAAAAGCTCTTTATTTTTCTCATGCTGCCTGTGCTGCAGCACCTCTTTTCACCCTCTGTCTGAAACCAGAGCCCAGTCTGCTCTGATTGGTTAGCTGGCCGGCTCTGTTGTGATTGGTCAACCGCTTAGGCTATAATTTACAATGTGTAGGAGCGCTAGCCAATAGGAGTGTGAGTGTTATATAGTGATGTGACTACTTGACTGAGAAAGACCATTTACATGCACAAACACGTATTGAACACATTACGGGAAAGGGAAAACCGCCCCCAAAAACACATCAAAGGGTGCCTTTAAAAGATAATTCAGTCATTCTGATCAGCTCCAACAGGAAAAAACCAAAAGCAAAGGAGGATTTATCCTCAAAATGCTCACCTGAGCTGAAAATCACTACTGCTGAATTATTAACGCTGAATGAGAGACTCTGGGCTGAAACTCCAAAAGATTAGTGGAGGCGTTTTTCCCCTAGAGAGAGAGAGGGATGCTGCTGATTCAGGACTGAAGGATGTGTTTATAGGCTGACACACGGGTGTAAAGAGAAGCTCTGCCTGCTGGAAATAACACAAGTGACCGCTCCAGCCTGAGGTGCTGCTCGTAAACAGGCATCTGACAACTAGCCTTCCCTGTTGATAACTAACTGAGAGCAGACGGCCTCTCTCTGCTCCACAGCAGCCGCTTTAATTGGAATAAAAGTCTGATCCTGGGTGAGGAGGCTCTTATATCATCCATCATCAGAGGCAAACATCTCCAGGGGAACGTTTGGGTTGCTTCAGTTATCTAACCCTTATCTGGTCGTGTCATCCTTCTTATTTCACGGCTTGCTTGACTCCTGGAAACTGATTTTTGAAACTCAGCGATCTGCTATGTTTTGATAACAGACCAATGCTAAGGACACTCTAAACTCTAGATGATGTGCAGTCATATTAATCAGCAGAGAGAAGTCGTTGCCAAAACATTTTATGAGTTTTCAGTCTGATATGATCAGAAAAACACTTTCGTACTGCATACAATCATTGCTAGCTAGCTGGTTAAACATGGCCATCGTCGCTTGAAGTCAAAGCAGCTGAGTGTGATTTAAGACAACACTACACAGTTGAAATGAACATGAACAAGTGTTCAACCCACAGAGGTGGGAAGTAGTGGAGTACAAATACTTTGTTACTGTACTTAAGTACACATTTCTGATATCAGTACTTTACTCCACTACTTATTTTTCTGCCAACTTTTTACTTTCTACTTCTTACATTTTTTCTCCTTCTCACATTTTCCAAACAGGCTGGTTCCTTTAGTCTGAATGTGTGTTTGGTGGCGTGATCATTATTATTTAGAGTCATTGCGTGCCTATTGATTTAAACACGATCCGTGATTCCATCATTTCCTGGTCTTCTCTAAAGAAGAGGGACCAATGGAAACGTTGTCATGTTGCCGTTGTTCAGCATGGAAACATTCATTAGCTAACAATGACATTATTGTTCTATTAATATAAAGGGAGGTCAGGTACTCTTTAAAACAGCTGCTAGTTAAGGGTACTTTTTACTGAAGTACATTTCAAAAGATTTTAAAGAAGTTTAGTCAGTACTTCTACTTTTACCAGAGTATTTTTAAACATGAGTATCTGTACTTTTACTTGAGTAAAGGATGTGTGTACTTTTGCCCTCTCTGCAGACCGACGACCTGTCAGTGTAATAAGGAAGTATCCAGATTGATAAACCCCAAACCTCAAAACCCTTCAGACTCTGTGTTCCTGCACCTGCTACTGAAAGGTCAACCATCAGGACAGACTTTGCAAAAATACAACATGTGTGCAAATGCAATCTAACATTCAGACAGGACATAGTGTCCTCGTGTTGTAACCCCCCCACCCACACCTCCTCAGGGACTTACGGTCCACTGTCCAGCGCTGAGGTTCTGCAGAGCGCCTGCAGCCGCCTCCAGGGTGTTGTAGTTCTGGCTCTCCGTCAGCAGAGACAGGTACAGCCTCACCACTTCAGGCTGATACAGCAGCTCGAAGCCTGCAGGGAAACACACACACACACACACACACACACACACACACACACACACACACACACACACACACACACACACACACACACACACACACACACACACACACACACACACACACACACACACACACACACACACACACACACACACACACACACACACACACACACACACACACACACACACACACACACACACACACACACACACACACACACACACACACACACACACACACACACACTGGTTAGACTATCTGGCAAAAGACAGACAAGCCAATTAGGCTGAGTGAAGGTACCGGCAGTACCAGAGTGCTGGGTTTTATCTCGGACCATGGGGAGGGTTTTTTGGCGAAGGGAAACAGGGTAAGAAGCTTGGGTTTCCCATAATGCACCATGTCTCTGGGACAACCTTAACAAATGCAACAACATTAGGATTGCAGCTAATTGCACGAAAAACAGGTCCGTTTCTTTTATTCATGTGGAAGACTTTTATTGAATTAAATATCCATTAAAACAAATGCTGGAACAGTGCTTAGAAGGTTTAATAAGCATTATGATGAAATATACTTATAAAGGATGAGAGGACAAGAAGGAGAAGTTATTGATCCGACCAAACCCAGAGCCACTATAGTCGATAATTAGGCCTTTCTCGGATGGAAACTTAATGACATTATCAGCTGTTAGACAGTGCAGGCTCACAGAGAGACATTAAATCATATTCATACAGGGTCGTTCTTATTTTGCACAACTTCTTAAGTGCTTTACAAGGGATCAACAAGACGATTCAATTAAGCAGGAGGGGGGAAGGGGGGGTTCAGAGCGAAGGTTTCTCCTGGCAAGGTCACGTTGAGCTGCTATCATCTCTGGAGGGAGGCATGCATCTTTTATGGCGGGATGCATTAACCACAGGAGGGGGAGACATCTCGTCAGACTTTAATGGCTTCCGCAAAACACCTCTCTGCTGCTTTTAAAGACACTGAAGACACGTTTTGACGACTATGTGCATGTTCGAGTGCTGTTTTACATACATCTTAGGAAGTAGTTACGGTTAAGATGGAAAGGAAATGTTTTTAGAGGGAGAAATCAAAAGCAGTTCTTCAACAGGGGGCTGAATCTGAGGCTCGATACTTAGAGGTAGAGTGTTTTATAAGTTGGTTCACACATACAAGGAATTTGCTTTGGTGTAAAGTAGTTTATCCATTACCACAGCAAGAGGAATTACGTTTTTAAAAAGGAGCAAATATAGAACAAAATAACTATTAAAAAATAAAACAAGAAATGTTTAATAATATATTAAAAATACAAACATATATAGAAATAGAAATATACAAATGTAGGTATGATAGGAACATGACAAATGACTTTTTTTTATAATAGCAAATGTGAAGTTTATCAGAATTTCAGTTGATAGAGCTGTACATTTTTAAAAGACCTCTTAATAGCCCTATTTAACAAAATCTTCTATTAAGCCTGCGTCACACTGTCCCGAAATTGACACCAGATGGACACACGATAAAGGAAATGTTCAAATTCGGCTCTGATTGTAACAACATCGGGCCATTCGTGAGGGCATCTTAAGCCATCGTATGATCAGGCTCCGGCAGCAACTTCGTGAGCGGTGGCAAAATCTTTGGCATGCCGAACAATTGCCGAAGGACCTTGCGAAGGTTCATTTTCGTGTTGAATTAGTGTGTCCATTCTGCCCTTCGTAAGGCCATCGTGAGGGCATATTGTCAAATCGTGTCATCTTCGTCTTTACTTCGTGTGATCATCGGTGCCATCGGGCATTTTTCGTCTCACGAAGACAATACGAAGGAAACAAGAAGCTGCCCGATTGTCTTAGGAAGGCAACACGACTACGTGAAGCCCTCGCAATGCCTTCGTGTAGCCATCGTATTATAGTACAATTTGTGTTCTGTGAAACTGAAAAGGATATTACATTGTTTTTGTTACTTTCGTTGCAGTTGTATGTCTTAAGTGTCATTTAGGTTAACTTCCTGTTTTATTTAGATACTTTTATTTTGACATTACATTACATTACATTTAGCTGACGCTTTTATCCAAAGGGACTTACAATAAGTACTGTACATTCGACCAGGAAGATACAACCTTGAAGAAAAAAGAATCATATAAGTACATTAGGTTTCATAGAGACAAACATTTCAAGTGCTACTCAACTGGCTTTAGATAAGCCAGCCCTTTATTAGTATATAAGTGCTTTGTTAGTAATTCTATCGCTCGAAATGGAGTCGAAAGAGATGAGTCTTCAGTCTGTGCCGGAAGATGTGCAAGCTATCTGCTGTCCTGATTTCAATGGGGAGCTCATTCCACCATTTTGGAGCCAGGATTTTTGAAGGCGAGTTTACGCTGTTGACAGGAAGTTGTTGTTGCTATGGAAATGACGGAGTGTGTGGTTCGGGTGCCATCGTGTGGCCTTCATAGGCATCGTACTTGCTTCGGCTGTTGACCAAGTTCGGGGTCATCTTCGTGCAAAATTCACAATTCCATATTCGTGTGTCCATCTGGTGTCAATTTCGGGACAGTGTAAACGCGGGCTTCTATTACAGAATGTCACCAGCAGCTTCCTTATCCCCGGCACTATAAGCAATTTCCAATCCTTCTTCTATCCCTTTAGGGCTTGATTACAAAAAGATATAACCCACTGTTGACCACTGAAGCATGCATTTCCAAGTCTCTATTTGAAAACCTCTGTATCTTGTGGGCAGGGATATATAAAAACAACATTTGATTGACGTGAAAGCAAGCGCTGATAAAGCCTTCGGTGCATTTTTTTGAGATCTTTTTGTTCCAAGTACAAATGCATGAAAGCATTAAGAGGGCATCTTAAGGTAACATTATTGTCAGTAGAAGAATCAGAACAGTGAAAGAAGGATGGGTGTTCTTTGTGAGTTTGAGAGTTTTTAAAACGGAAAGCCACATCCCACACCCGTCATTTGCCGAGCTGAGGCGCACTCTGCCAGATTGAGACACGGCTACATAGTTGTTAACACTGAAAATGCAGGTTTTCCATCCCTGTGGTGTTTTCCCAACGCGAGATTATGCCAAGCTTTCTCCAGAATGTGTGTGGGAGGAAGTTCAGGTCGGGAGGATGTGACTGAAACTTATTTTCCAGGATCCATCATGCACAGGACCTGGAGTCGTAACCGTGTGCTCAAACATGAATCACATCAATGGCTTTCTTCGGGGGCGACACATGAGGGGAGAGTGTGCAAAAGCAGACACTCAGCAACATTCTGCATGCTCCTCATATTTCTGGGCCCACGGGGTGCACACTCAGCAAACTGGAGACCATGTTGCAAGCTCTCGTGATGACAGACGCTTCATCTCCAAGGCTCTCTGCACAACATGTCAGCCATGTTCAACCAGTGGTGCCAACTGTGCTTTCTTTTGGGAATAGAATCTGCAAATCCACATTTCCTACATCTTCTAATTCCTTGCAACCAAGTGACTTGTGAAATTGCCCTTTTTTTTTTTTTACGAACGAAGGAGCCAAGAGAAAACATGTGCTGTTTAACAAAGGATGATGAGGATGGAAGGGGATTCACTCAGCCTTTTAAACTAATTCCTTTATCCTTAGTGGAATTCCTCGCTGTGGAGCCAGAGGATATTTTCCAGAGCTTTCACTCAGCACCAAAATATGGAGGTCTGTCCAAAAAGCACAAGCTGTTTTGATGGCAGCCGTGCACTGTAGGGTTGTTTTCATCAGTTCTCTCCTGCTGCACTTTTGTCCTGTTAGTTGTCAGTTTGTTACGCTGGATTACAATTCGTAGGGGAGACGAGCTGTCAGTGTGACGCGACCTTGGCTTTGCTCAGGGCAAACCACGGCCTATGTTCACTGACACACTGCAAACATGATGGGATGAAGTAGCATTGAGTCTACTTGTGTTCTTACTTTATAGCAACTGCTTTGATCCTTTAACTTAAAGTGAACTTAAACTACTTCGGCTGTCTAACAATGCGTAAGAAATACGTTTACTGCACGTGATGAATTCCTAGATTTAAATAGTACATGTTAGAAAACTGTATTTTAAGGGAGCTTTAATCAATATGTTTGTATTACAGGGTCTCTAAGACTTATCTATTTCCACTCAGAATGAAATGTAAGATTAATTTCGTGAACATTCGCTCTCGGCATCTTTGTAAAAGCAAGAGGTATTTGGTAAATAGTTAAAAAATGTGATTTTAACCCATGTCTTATCAAACTCCACATTTGTGGAATCAGCTTCCAGTTTGTGTTCGGACGGCAGACACCCTATCCGTTTTTAAGAGTGCGCTTAAGACCTTCCTTTTTGATAAAGCTTATAGTTAGGGCTGATTAGATTCAGCCCCTAGTTTTGCTGATATAGGCTTAGTTTGTTGGGGGACATCTTACTTCTTCCTTCTCTCTGTCTATACCTGTGTACTCTCATGTTCCGATTAACCCAGCTTCCCCACATTTCTTTCTTTTTGGTGTCTATAGGCCTATACGCCGGGATCCAGAGTCATGGATGATCCTGCGGTCCTGTGTCATGGATCGCGAGTCCTGGATCTTGAGTCGTGGCTGTGGTCGTGGATCATAAGTCCTGGATGGATATACTCCTGGATTCATCTTCTTATTATAGACACATGCATTTCCAAACATTTGGACTACCTATGTTGCACATTTATTATCTTTTCAATTTACACACGGCATCTATTGCACGTCTGTCCGTCCTGGGAGAGGGATCCCTCCTCTGTTGCTCTCCCTGAGGTTTCTCCCATGTTCCCTTTAAACTGTGGGGTTTCTCTGGAAGTGTTTCCTTGTACGATGTGAGGGTCTAAGGACAGAGGGTGTTGTATTGTCATACTGATATTCTGTACAAACTGTGAAGTCCACTGAGACAAATGTAACATTTATGATATTGGGCTATATAAATAAACATTGATTGATTGATTGATTGATTATGTTGATTTTTTTCAATAAAAAAATTAAAATATCCTAAATCCTACTTACAATGTCTAAGCATTATAAAGTATTTTGATTTATTGATTAAGGACCTTACAATTGTAATTAAGATCTTATTTTTGGTCATGTTAAAGGTAGGGTAGGTAAGAATGGAGAAACCAGCTCGAGTGTGCTAGAATTTGAAAATACACAACCGGAAAATATCTGCCCCTTCCTTCAGACTTCCTTACAGAGCCCCTCCTCCAACACACACGAACGCGCACATGACCAATGAGGGCACGAGATTTGTGCACAGATGGAAGGCTGACAGGCAGGTAGGCCATCCAGTTATTTTAGCCGGCTCTGATGATTGGTTGTGCTTTTTACAGCGCTACGGCTTCCACAGATACATTTTTTAAAATTATTTATTGTCAAAGCACTTCAGATATTCATTGCTATCGGGATGTTAAGAGCATTCCATGGAATATAACAAAAAGTGTTTCTGAAGTGAATTACCTAGCCAACCTTTAATGCCTTTGAATCTATTTAAATATGCCCAGCAATCCTGGTATCAAATATGACCTATAATAATGTTAGTTGAGTAGTTTTTGGGGACACCAGTGTATTTATCGTAGAGACAGTATTGAATCAGTGAGACAGAGGGGATGAAATGTGGCAAATGGTCCAGGACCAGCTCCACCAATCGAGCTCTACAGCAGCCCCGATCACATGTTTTGCGTAAAAGGAATCTGATTACAAAATTACCTTAAAAATAACTACTAGATCACAGAGGGCAGTGTCATGCTCCACCGCTGTCAACATCCAGCTCAACGATAAAAGAAGTGAGATGATCTGTAATGAAACCCTAACCCTCCCTACCCAGCGTGTGCTCAGCACAGCGTGTATATTTCCCATGCTTGCGTGTTAGCGTGGCAAACATCACACACAATCGTGGCCTCCTTACAAGCCCCCTGCTGAGGGACCACACACACACACACACACACACACACACACACACACACACACACACACACACACACACACACACACACACACACACACACACACACACACACACACACACACACACACACACACACACACACACACACACACACACACACACACACACACACACACACACACACACACACACACACACACACACACAGAGATACAAATGGGCTCAGTCGGTAAGGTGTGCACAAAATGCTCGTGGGATCATAGATCTTCGCTAAATGAGGTGAGAGGGGAGGAGCGGAGAGAGACAGCGACAACTCCTGAAACTGATGCAAAGCTCAATTAGTGGCCGGGTCCTGAAGAGAAGGGGCTCTGTTTGAAAACTGGGTTAGAAACAAAGTTAGGATGAGGTGATTGAGGGATGCTCAGTGAATAGCTATAGCATTCATTCGGCCCAAGTGGCTTCACTATTGACTGCATTGTAGCTGTGTGACAGGATGCTTAATGATAATGGATTAACTGATGGACTAGGAGCTGACACACACACACACACACACACACACACACACACACACACACACACACACACACACACACACACACACACACACACACACACACACACACACACACACACACACACACACACACACACACACACACACACACACACACACACACACACACACACACACACACACACACACACACACACACACACACACACACACACACACACACACACACACACACACACACTGAGCCCTCTCCCTGGCGTGTCAACAAAGTGATTCATTGATCCAGTCTGCCTACGAGGCGCCTCTTCCTGCTTCTACACTAGCGCTGCACCACCGCCATTTATCTACTGCTCTGTTCCAGACACACAGAGCTGCCATCGAATCAGAGGACATGACGGTGTTTCACTTTCTACAGATCGTACTGTCGCGCCATGAAAGAGATGGAGAGAGACGGATGAAGATAGGGCTGCACAATAATACAACTGTATCTAAAATGCAATAAAAGCAATAGCTACATTTCAGTAAGCGCAATATTTGGTTGATGCCTAATATGTGGAATTATCTGAACAGGTTTTGTGGTTCTGCTGAGACGTCCCTTCTGCAGACTTAATAAATAAAAGAGGTGTTTGGTCCAGGGCCTCATATTCTGCAGAGGTCTTTTAAAAATGCACAGCTCTAACACCTTATTATATTTTATATGAGCATATATTTATTTACTTCATGTATTTTTCTCTTTTGGTTTTAAGTATATTATGTGCTGCACAGTTCGGACTTTATATATAATAATAATAATAATAATGCATTTTATTTATATAGTGCTTTTCACAACTCAAACAAGTAAATATAGTAAAATAAAATAAGCAAAAAAAAAAGGCAGTCAAGAGGAAGTGGATTGAGACAGAGTTGAAAAGATGTGTTTTGAGGCGGGACTGAAAGACTGTGAGGGACTCAGATATATTTATTGCCAACATCTATGCTGTAGAAATTGTGCATGTGAAAATAAACTCTTTGAATCAACTCATCACATGATGGTCATTTGAATTAATTCATCATTGATAATGTGAATGTTTCAAAACGACCCTCCCCTCTCATATTGTAAATTAAAGGGGATTTGCAATATCCTAAATAAAAGCTAAATAGATTTTTTTACAATAGTTTTCATTGACTTTTTTGTTGTTTTGTATCTTCTTTAATTTATGCATGTGCCATACACACTAACGGCCCCTACACACGGCGGCGTGCGTTGCCGCTTCAACGCTTCTGCCCATTCACTTTGAATGGGGTGACGTCACGATTCGCTGAACTGCATTGTGGGAGCAAAGCGTAGCTTCTCTCGCGGTGCTCGCTGCAAAAGTAGAGCAATGTTCTACTTCTGCAGCCTCGACGGAGGCGTCAGCCAATCGAATCATATGCCAGTGCAAGCTCTAGCCAATCAAACCGCGTGCTTGTGTGTCTGGGGCGGGAGGTTCATGTGATTGGTTGTTGGTCGAGTTTAAGCCCCCCCCCCCCCCCCGGCAAGCGACAACGCACGCCGCCGTGTGTAGGGGCCCTAAGTCCTCGTATGTGTAAATCTACTTTGCAATAAACCTGTTTCTGATTCTGAACTCATTATTGTTTTCCCAAACTGTCAACCGAAGTCATTTGGTTTGAGTTTGTTGCTCTTACCTATTCTACGTTGACAGGAATATTGTAATACCACAGCCTCTGACCTCTTAATTGAAATGCTAGGTATATCCAGTGCTGTAGAAACGATTTGCTGTAACGTTGTTCCCAACAGAGAAATGGAAGACAAGTTAGGAAACAGAGAGCAGAAACTCTCGCAGGGCCTACGCTGACCACAGGGTCACATTCCCCCCGATGGAACACATGCATAAATAAATCAGGCCATTCCAGTGGGAAAGCCTCGAGTCTCCGGTCTCATTCCACATCTGAAACTCGTGCACGTTTAACCCGGCCGGCCCCCTATTTTATGTAAGAATGTCTTTGTGTACGCAGCCACATGGGGAAGTGCTACAGAGCTAATGACGGCTTTTTGCGGGGCAAAGCCACAGCGGGGCGATGGATAAATCAGCACATCATTAAAAGTATAGTGGCAACGGTATAATGATGGCCGGGACTCTCTCCGGTTCATTAAAAAGCAAAAGGTGAGCGATTGAGCCACGTCAACAAAACACGGTAATTGGCACGGTTCGCAAGGCCGTGAGAAATGAATTCCACTCTTGAGTCATGAAGTTTTTGAGAATAATGCTCTTTTTTTTTAGTTAAGATTCTTGGAGAAGCACCCAATGGATGCATTTATAGACACTGTTGGTATTCCAATGGTAGATTATTAGAATTTGACTTTTTTTTAAATCCAGGCTTAAGACTTTTCTTTTTGCCACTGCTTTTAATTGAACTATTCATATCTTAAACTGCACTGTAACTTTTATTCATGTATTTTTTCTTTTAATGTTTATTTTATTATCTTTGCTTTTTAATGACTGTTTTGAAATGCCATTTTCTTAATGTCTTTCTTGTAAAATGAACTTGCCTTGCCTTCTTGAATGTAAATAATTAGTTTGAGAGTCCCTATTTTGCTTTTTGGGGCTCCAACACACTGTACGTGATAGGCTAAGGGGCGGGACATCTCTAACTGTTGACCAATCACAACAGAGCCGGCCAGCTAACCAATCAGAGCAGACTGAGCTCTGGTTTCAGACAGAGGGTGAAAAGAGGTGCTGCAGCACAGGCAGTATGAGAAAAATAAAGAGCTTTTTGAACATTAAAGCATGGAGACATGTCACAGTAGAGACACTACATACAAGCATTAGCATAATATGTCCTATTTAACACTCCTAAACCAGCTTTGTAGTACATCACTAGACTATAATATGTTTGTGAATAGTGTCACTTGAGGAATGTATGCTTATAATTCTGATTAGGTAGTAGCATGCTTGATCAGAATGAATAGCAAAGTCCTTGGGGAATTGTAATTAATGTTTGCCGTAAATTCTAAACAGTGTTAATGTATCTTAACGTATTACTAGAGAAGATGAGATGCATTGTGATTCCATTTGTATTCTACAGATGCATCCTAATGTCAGGCGTGAATTTAATCAGGACTAGATACGAGATGCATGTTAATGCTTGATACAAGGTACACTAATTTGACTTTCTAATTCTTTGTTCCCTACTCTTTCTGGTGTGATTTCCTTTGTGGCAAACCATTGTTAAAAAGCTCTTAACCCATGTCTGGTTCCGCTGATTAAAAACATGCAAGTGTCCTCCTCCTCAACTGTAGGGAGAACACGTGACGGAGGCTCGAAATCCCTTTCTCTCCACAGCCCTCCCAACGGACTAGCGGAGCCAAAACAGAGTGCACAGCCGGGCTGAAAAGGCCGTTCACCCCCCCGTCACCCCTTCAAAGTGACAGGGTTCAGGAGTCAAAGCTTCATTTTCTCCCCCTCCTCACCCAGTTGGCCCCTGTAGCCGATTGGCATCTCTGTGGGCAGCCCCGGGGCGTCACACATTAGCATACCCACACAGTGGTTTGGCCTCAGTGTTGGCTGTTGACAAAGAGAGAGCCAGAAGGTGGCAAAGGGCCCATCTCTTGGACAGTATACCCATCAGCTCTGGGCCACAAATATGTCCCGGCCTGATGAGCGAGGGAGAAAGAGTGGACAGAGATGGGGGGATATTACTGGATGCACAAGGCGAATATGCATCACTAACCCTTCCTCCCTCTATCTTTGCCATTTCACGACAGGGGTCCTGCTCCAACACTTCAAAAAGTATGCTCCATGAAAGCTTGTTTCCTACCATTCGGCACAATGGGGCCCTTTTAAGTAATGACAGGGAAGTACTTCCTCTTTCCTGGGCTGAGACACCAACGAAGTCCTGCTGTGGGCTTTTAGTCCAAAGAGGACCCTTCAAAGCAAAAACCATGCTGACAAACTGACACCAAATCGTCTGAAATGTCCTAGCACTTCTTTAAAGGTGACCTATCATGCAAAATGCACTTTTGTACGTCTTTTATACATGAACATGTGTCCCCGGTGTTCCAGGGAACTCACCAAGTGTCAGAAAACACAACCCTCTCTATTTTCCTCCATACCCAAATCTCTTAAAAAGGGGTTGCAACGGATCTGATACAGACTGATCCAGATTTGAACACTTCTATGACGTCACAGAAGTGGCGCTGCGGCTATTGGGCCAACTCCACCAATCAGGAGGAGACAGCCACGGACATTGCCGTTGGAAAGCGCTGGAGACGCTGTAGTACATATGCCAGGCCTGTAGATGGTGCTGTTCTCACAGAATCAGCCCATGATGCAAAGACAGTGTTAAATTGAGCGAAATGAGGAATGGCTAAAATGCATGATCTGTTTGGTATTTTGAAAAATAAAAAGTGTAAATATGCCTTATATAGGTATGGTCCTACACTATATTATTCAAATATAGCATGATAGGTCCACTTTAATGAAAGTCCATTTGGAAATGCTCCATGCCTCCCACTACCACCTCTGAACTGTAGACAGAAGCAGAGTCAGGGGGTCTCTCACTCTTGAGCCCTGGTTGTAATAGGTTTTCTGGTCCTCTCTCAAGAATGTGCCTTCAGCCATCCGGCCTCTCGTGGATCAACAGTGGTAATGCTCCGCTTGTTTGTTTCCAATGTTCCTCCTGCTAATGCAATAATGTGTGAGGGCCTGAGGTGCAGGTGTTACTTTATATTACAATCTCTGTCAGGTGGAGATATGATTTCCCCCTCGGATGAAAAACATAGACAAAACATGTCACTTCTCCCTTCGTGTGGACTATGAAAAAAGCCTTTTCATAACAATTTGCCGGGATACAACAAATGGCTTTTAAATGTAATATTGCTCAATGTTTAGACATATTTGACAGATAGCACAGATCGCCTGTTTGTGCTCTCAGCCGCACAGTGAGGTAGTTTGGTTCCTCCATGTTTGGCACAGCTAAAAGCTTCATGTCATCGATCCTGGTTAGACATAATACCAGGGAGAGGAACAATTACATTTTACTAGATTTATTTAATCTGAATTATGATTTGTATGATAATCCTTGAAAACAGCTATGACACTAATTTTACCATTTTTTAAAAGGTGGATACATTGAACAGCTTATGATATTTAACATGACAAATTAAGCGTGAATCAATATTGCATTTCCAGTTTCTGTCTTGGAGGATATAACTATAAGTTGTGTTAACATACAAGATATAAAAATAACTCAAATAAAATATTTAAAAAATATGTAAAACCCAAACAATCAAGCCATCTTCGGCAATCTTTGCTGTTCAAGGTCATTTAACACTGAATGAATGAGTAAGAAAGTAGTTTTGGCCATGCACAGTATTATTTAACCTTAACACAACTAAATACATTGTAAGAAAGAGAGTTTATGTTTTGCTGTTTTTGCCAAATGTACGTGTATTTCAAAACAAAAGAATACATGATAGTAAGACAACATTGAAAAAAGTTTAAAGTGGACCTATCATGCTATATTTGAATAATATAGTGTAGGACCATACCTATATAAAGCATATTTACACTTTTTATTTTTCAAAATACCAAACAGATCATGCATTTTAGCCATTCCTCATTTCACTCAATTTAACACTGTCTTTGCATGGGCTGATTCTGTGAGAGCAGCACCATCTACAGGCCTGGCATATGTACTACAGCGTCTCCAGCGCTTTCCAACGGCAATGTCCGTGGCTGTCTCCTCCTGATTGGGGGAGTTGGGCCAATAGCCGTAGCGCCACTTCTGTGACGTCATAGAAGTGTTCAAATCTGGATCAGTCTGTATCAGATCCGTTGCAGCCCCTTTTTAAGAGATTTGGGTATGGAGGAAAATAGAGAGGGTTGTGTTTTCTGACACTTGGTGAGTTCCCTGGAACACCGGGGACACATATTCATGTATACAAGACGTATGATAGGTCACCTTTAATGTAATGCAGCAAATATAGCTATATCATTTTCTTTTCGTATCATAGTTCAAGTGCAAGAACACTGGAAGTCTTATCCATTAAGGACTTAGATAGCCAGTGTAACAGCCTTCTCTGCCTGGGATCAGAAGGTGAGGTTTCATCATCCACCATCCGAGCCCTCTTCCTTTTACTTCTTGTCAAAGCCAACCACCCAAGACTAAATAAAGTGCAGGTTGTACAAATCTTGAGGCCTTCTCCAGGGCCAAATCCCTGTCCGTTTGAAACTTCCTCTGACACTGAACATTACTTTGGGATGCAAGTGCTGAATTTCTATTGTTTACCTGTGTGGGTGTAAATGGCGTTTTGATAACTTCCCAAATTACGGGATCATGTGTCGGAGTAATTTGAATCACTCACAGTGTTTTACGATGCCTGGGAAGCTTTAAAATTCACGTATGTGTTCCTTCAACTGCACTTCCTGAGTTGGTTATCAAGTCTCAAGAGAAGACTTCCACCAATGCAGTTTGAGCACCTGCTAAGGAAGTTGGAAGCAACATTATAGAAACAAGCACTAGAGCTTTCGGCTACCAAGCCCCGTTCCTCTGGAATCAACTTCCAGAGACGATTAGGGAGGCAGACAGTGTCCACACATTTGAGAGCAGGTTAAAGACTTTCCTTTTTAGTACAGCGTACAGTTAAGAGTGGTTTTAAACCCCCCTTTTATACATCCTCATGGACCCTTCGTTTTATGGAATTGTATTTATTGTACTCTAACTGTATTTGTGTCATTGTGTTATGTTCTTTTTTAAATTGGTATTTTCACATTGATCTTGTAATATACGTTTGTTGTTTTTACATTATTTTACATTGCCAATTGTGTGATTTTGGGCGGTATAAATTTGAATTGAATTGACTACATGGGTACGTCTGTAATGGATTAAATCCAGCTTCAGTGATCTGGCATTGTGATCAGAGATGAAAATAATTGAACCAACATAGTGAAAAACAATGGATGAGACAGAGGGAAATACATGTGATCATGTGATCTCTGCAGTTCATAAGATACTGTAAGACTTTATTTATCCCGAAGGAAATTGTTGTGCCAGAGTTACAAAAATACAATAAACACAAAAGCATAATAGTACAACTGTATGCTAAAAGTGCAGTAAAAAGAGAAATTAAATATCTACAGGAAAAATAGACAGCCACATAATTAATACCCTAAACCTAACACCAGATACTGACTGGTTTTCGGACCCCCCCAGACCCCCCCAAGAAAGCAAAAATGCATGTTTCAAAGTGGCCTTTTATTGTGGCCAGCCTAAGGCACACCTGTGCAATAATCATGCTGTCTAATCAGCATCTTGATAGGCCACACCTGTGAGGTGGGATGGATTATCTCGGCAAAGGAGAAGTGCTCACTATCACAGATTTTTTCAGATTTGTGAACAATATTTGAGAGAAATGGTTATTTTGTGTATATAGAAAATGTTTTAGATCTTTGAGTTCATCTCACGAAAAATGGGAGCAAAAACCAAAGTGCTGCGTTTATATTTTTGTTCAGTGTCTGAATATTACCAGTACCGTATTTAGTAGTGCAAAAAACCGTAGTGGCAGATACGTAATTGCACGTCATAACATGTCAATCATTTCAAATTGCTTTTCCTTTTTGTCCAAAATGTTCTGAGAGCAGCTTTAGAGCCTTCTTACACACTCACGTCATGAGGCTGCACGACTTCTCTTCAAACTGAATACACACAAACACACACATTGCACATGCAGCACATGTTTGGACTGTGCTAATAAGTTGTATGCAGGATGGAGGACACATACAGAAGAGCCCGCTACTTCAGTGAGGACATTATGTTTTTACTATCAATTTAATCTCTTTCTTCTTCTCTTTCTCCCACCTTTTTTCTATCTGTTTTCCTCACAGTC
>NC_136909.1:7791534-7809034 GCF_949606895.1 Notothenia rossii | reverse complement strand
ATTCTGGAGGGGGTCATTTCCCCCCCTTCACTGAGCCAGCGATGGCAGTCAGCGCGCCATTAATCTGCTTTTAATTAGATTAAAGTGTCTCTCGCAGAAACAGGAAGCAGCCTCAAACTGGGCCAAACAAAGGCTCCAATTGGCAACTTTAGGGTGGGGTAGGTCATTTTGGAGAAACCAGCTCGAGTGAATTTGAAAATACACAACCGGGAAAAATCTGCCACTTCCTTACAGAGCCCCTCCTCCAACACACACGAGCGTGCACATGACCAATGAGGACATGAGATAAGTTTGTGCACAGATGGAAGGCTGACAGGCAGGTAGGCCATCCAGTTATTTTAGCCGGGCCGGCTCAGATGATTGGTCGAGCTTTTTACAGCGCCACGGCTTCCACAGATGACATTTTTTTATGGATTTTTTGTCAAAGCACTTCAGATATTCATTGCTATCGGGATGTTAAGAGCATTCCATGGAATATAACAAAAAGTGTATCTCGAGCCGGTTTCTCAAACGTACCTACCCCACCTTTGACATCACTGCGCTCCCTCCTACTTCCCTCGGATCGTTCTGGTCTCATAATTATCATTTTGCTCCAACTGCTCAGGTTTGGGGAGGTGGGTGACACGGTTAATCATCGGAAGAGCCTGATGTTTCCGGCTACTGTGGATTCCCAGCACTTTTTAGATTCCCGCAGAGCCACGTAGGAGGAGGAGGAGGAGGAGGAACATTGATCGGGGGCATTGAGTTTTTCCGGGGTAAGAAAAGTTTCAACAACTTGAGAGATAGTTGATGTCATCGTGGGTGGAAGTGCTGTGAAGTTTATGCACTGCCACAGAGGAAGTGCTGTGAATGAAAGACCCACAAGTATCCTTTGCCAAACACAGGTGGGTAAATGCATCAACACACACATACTAATCTGCCAGGACTTCATTCCACTAATGATGTGCGGAGCGGCCCCTCTCAACGAGACCTCAGAGGAGTAGCAGAATTATGCAAACCTCTTTGTATTTCCAACAAAACACAAGATGGTCCCACTTAAATAAACCTCCGCGCCTTATTATCGCTCCTTTTCATCACTGCCTGTGTGAAACGGCTCTTGAGAGGATGGTGGCGAGGGGAAGAGGTGGTGGGGGGGGGGGGGGTGCAGAAGCTAGTATGTCAGCTGCAAGCCGCCGGCTATCCACATAATTAGCTCCCTTTTCTGTGTTGTGCTTAGTTTTTATAATTAACATCAAAGGGGGGAAAGTGATTGGCGTGTGGGGAGCGTCAGGTTCAGCTGAAACAGAGCGAGATGCACTTTGATTTTAAGGTGATGTGTTGAGGGAGGGGGTGAACTTTTAGCATCTGGGGCTTTAAACATTTTGCATATGAAGTAGTACACAATAATTGGAACTTTACAAACACGTACTGTCTGTATCCTCACTGTTGGCATGCTGTGGGGGAAATATGCTTAGTTACTTCAAATGATATCTAGGTGTAAGAGGACAGCTTTACAAGTGACATTTCAAACACTTAGATGCAGATGACACTTACGTCTATCGCACCTTTTAGTGTAGCATAGGATAATGGAGCCTTTGGCAAACTGTGGCTTAAGCTCCATTTCCAGATGGTATCCAATTTACTACATCTATTTTACACTCCACCACATTCCAGTCAGACATATTTGATATGGTTCCTCACAGATGCATATGATTTGAGTTTTGCATCTAGGTCCGGCCCCATCACTCCCCGCGGATATATTGACATAGACTATTAAGGAGTAAAGATCAAATAACTTTTCTGGTAGTAACCCTAACCCTAAAAGCAATATCGGTGCAGAAGCGGGACACCAGCATGGGCGAGGCCGAGGGAGAGATGGCCAATAATGCATCTTAAATACCGCACAAGATTGCAGAGAATGTGTTGGGCTGGTGGTACGAGGGGTAAGGCATGTCACTTGTATTTGTATCATCGTAACTCAAGTGGACTGATCGTCAACATTAGGGATGGGTATCGTTAGGATTTTATCGATACCGATACCGGTACCGGTATTGCTTATTGGTATCGGTATTTTTCGATACTCTTATCTATACTTTTCAATAATTTGGTGTTAATAAACTAAAAAAAGACAAGGCGATGTGCCTGCAAGACTGCACCCAGGTAACCAAAACATATTACCCGTGCGCAGCAGCTAACCTGCCTGCGAGCCTTCGCTCAGGTCACATTTACACACGGCGCAGCTGAAGCCCGCTAGCACTGTTAGCACTAGCAGTATCGCTAGCACCATTTAAGATTCAATGAGTGTCTCGTTTGCAAATGCTTCATTAAGTTGCTTGTGTTACCCCCTTTACAAGCAACTAATTGAGTACATAGATTGCACCTTGCACTATCGCCACTAAATAGTTTTAAAGTGCACCCAGACCTTCGATCGCTTCGCTCTGTCCGCCATGCCTGGGGGAGTCTCACAACAATAATAAGAGCGCTGTTGAGAGAGATGAGGAGTGGCATTTACAGTGGCCAATCAGAGGGGTCTCAAACCGGATACATCACACGGGATGAGGGTTCCCAACCAACCAGAATGGTTTAAAGTTAAACTAAGGAAGTAGACGTAACAGATATACCGATACCAGCACCATTTGTCCAGCGGCTTAACGGTATACCGATACCGTCCAATCAGGTACCGGTATTGACTTAGTACCGGTTCTCGGTACCCATCCCTAGTCAACATTGAATCGGTCCTACTCTAGTGCCGAGGGTGTCTTCGCACCTGAAGCAGTTTGGTAGCCACCAAAAAATGTCAAAGGTAGGAATATGAATTCAGCAAGCTAGCAAACAGCATACCTAAAAATAACACAGACAATTAGGACAAATGTGGGAGGGGCCGTAATCTGCACTGTATCATTGCTCAGGAAGGTTATTGTGTTTTCAACAGCAACTGATCCGGTTTAGATTAATAATTTACATTCACTTCCTTGCGACCACACGTTTTAATATCGCTGTTGCTTTAATGTAACATGAAGTAAGATGATTTGTGTTGGTGTCATTTGATCCATCATCACCTCTTGTTCTACCTTCACAGCAGGCTGCTTACTGACGTATTTCACAGTTTGGTCGAGTTGAGACTACGTATGCATTTCAAAAACCATCTCATTTCAATCATACTTGAATGATTCTTGGCTGCATTTCCACCTTCTGTTCTTTGATAGCAGATAGCTATCCAATCTGCCCAACACACATGAAGTGAGTATAAATAGAATAATATTACATTTGCACCTCGACTAAAAGCCTTAAATTATCTCCTGCTGCCACTTGGGGCACGCCTGTGAAAGTTATTCAAAGCAGGAAACTTCAAATCAAACAATTTCGGAGGTCCTTTCAGGGGGAAATGCTTTTCCTGATGTTCTAGGTTTTTGTTTGTATTTCTTCTTTATTTAAGGAAGCCTCTTGAGATGCAAAGCCTCTATTTGGTTAGTGTTTGTTTGTATCCCATTTAGCTCTGCCTTACCATTTGAAGGTTGCACCAGAAATGGAACAGAAATGTGAAACCAATTACTCACACCTCGTGATACTCTGGCCTCCTTTTCTTAGAGGAGGACAGACTTTCCTTTGGACATGAAGGCATCCAGCAGGAAGGAAAGTGGAGGCGATGCAACACATTGTATATTTGGCATAAGGAAGGTGTCATTCTGAGGGAAATGTAATGAATGATGCAACAGAGAGAAATGTAGGGTGCCAGACAGTCTGGATCCGACTCTGGTGTGGGGCGGACACTATGTGTACAGATAGCAGCTGATAGTGAGAAAAGCATGTGTGAATGTCCAAGTGTTATATGTTCGTACGCACGCTCTTTGTTTGTGTGTAATGCTTTGTATAGGGTGCAGGTGTTTATGAGGTTGGGATTTCACTTCACTGTGAAATGTGACGGCAGGAAGCGAGGATGATGAGGAAAAAGGAACGAGTGTTTATTCTGGACAACAGGGTATTCACCCGAGTGGTTTACACACTGAAAGCTAGCGAGAACTAGAAGGGTCAGCGTTCACTATCTAGGTGTTGAATTCCATAGCCATGAGAAGGAAAAGCAATTGGAAGCTCGGGATGGAGAGAACATTTTTCATTTGATTCATCTTTAACTTGGAGAGTAGACGGCAAAATGTCCCTCCCATTGGAGTTGTTCTACTCTGAGGGAGACTTGGCAGCGGTTAATGACACTTTGTCTTTGAGAAATGTGTCTGTTTGGACATATTTGTTTGCTGTGGAAGGACGTTCATCGTGCCAGGCGATTCTTTTTCTCGCTATTGAGAAATTGCAGAGAGGATAAGAAGAATCAAGTTCATGCCACACAGCCATTATGTGAAATATTTCTCCTCCTCAATAGCAGACACAAACAATGAAAGCGTAGCCCCGTTTTTTACTTCATTCAATTTAGCCTGTGACTTCTCCGACTTCCAGAGCCGAGACGCTTCAGAGATAGCAGGCGGTGTTCATTACGCTGCGAGTGGGGGTCTCCAGTGGGTTGATATCAAAGAGGGTTTTCACAATGCGATACATAAAAGCTTTGCACTATTGTTGGTTAGCAAGGCAAAGACCTCTCCGCAAATTAAATGCTCAGCTTGCAAGACAAAGTAGTGAGACGAGTAACACAGTTGTCATCTTGGTAAACGTTGCTGTTTTATCAATTGCTTGGAGTGTGCGAGGCGAAGGGGAGCGCAATAAATCTCCCAGGGGATGGAGAGAGCAGTGAAGTGGTTGGAGCAAGAGAAATTAGGGGAGGTGAGAGAGGTGTAAGGAGAAGGAGAGAACAAGAGGGCGAAGTCATGGAAAGCACAATGCCTTTATTGCTTAGTCAGATGGCCCGTTGTCGTGAGATATGACTAATCAGCACCTCCTAATGCAGCTGTGATCAATCAGCCTGACTGAAAACTACAAGCAGTCTGACAGAAAGATTCATCTCCGGAGCTCAGCGAGAGGAAACAGTGCTCATCCACAGAGCTCACAATGATTTCCTCATATGAGAAGTAGACAAACAGGCAACCAGGAGTTTCCTTTGATAATACCGTAATTTTCGGACTATAAGCCGCTCCTTTTTCCCTATTTTTCTACGCTGCGGCTTATATAACGGTGCGGCTAATCTATGGATTTTTACAGCTAACGGCCAACAACTTTAACTCTATGGGCTCTATGGCCGGTCCGCGGACCCCCACCTTTAAGCGGCGGGTTCCAGCAGGAAAAGCTGGAGGCCGGAAAAGAGTGAGACAGGTAGCGCGCAAAAGTAAAAGTGGAACCGAGAGTGGTATGCCGCTGCTGCGGCTTATATTCAGGTGCGGTTTATAGTCCGAAAATTACGGTATATGCTATTTTTCTTGTTGATTCGCACTCACTACGGATTTACAGAGCCGCGTTTTTCGGTCAATGTATGGTTGAAGTAGGGCCGTGCAATTAATCGTATTTTAATCGCAATTACGATTTTGGCCACAATTACAAAAACAACATAATCAAAAAAAACTATTATTTAGCTTTGCTAGGTTGTGACAGCGCACTACAACGTGTTTGATCTAATTAATTTTAGTCTAATTTATGTTTTTATGTAATGTTTAGTAGCTTGTGGAAGTGCGCTCCAAAATATTTGTTGATCTTGTTTATTGGTATTTATTATTTTGATAGTATTTAATTTATTTTTGTATTGGTTTTTCAGTTGAATTATACGTTCAGGGTAATCAACAGTTAAAAAGATACTGTTCAAATTATTATTTGTTTTAAAGTCCAATAAATGGATGTTTTCAAAGTCAATGAATAATCGTATTTAATAATCTTGATATCAATTGTTGACCAAAATAATTGCGATTATGATTTTTGCCCTAATCGAGCAGCCCTAGGTTGAAGCACATGTGATGTAAATGTCTGCCCATGAAGAACATTGCTTGTTGTCTTCCTTCAAATCTTTCCTGAGAGACGTTAATTTGGAGCTCTACCTTTTGAATATTAATGCAATAAAAGTAGTTATCATAATGGATAAGTGTGTTTTATTGGGATTTGAATTAAGTTTTAATATAAAAGGTCTAGCAAATATTAGTATAATTTGTTGTGATTGCGTACTGTACCTTTAAGAGAGCACTTCCTTGCACAATTTCTTCAGTTATGTTGTTTAACTGTAAAGTCATCAGTTATTTTTAGTTCCGAAGAAACTATGTGGATTTGATCTGCTTGTGACACGTGTGGTATAAAAGTTATTTGTGTTATTATTGACACGTATAGGCCATGACATTCGAACAGCAATTGATGCAGTTACCGTCATGTCTCGCCCTAAAAGTTCTCTTAGAACTCTTTGGAAAAAGTCAGAATTCTGAGAACAAATTAAATAAGCTAAAGAAAAATCACTTTTTGTCAGATCTAATGTGGCAGTAATCCTCTTCCGTACGTCTGTAACTTTATTTACTCAGTCAAAGTATGCATCTTCACTTTGAAGAAAGGATGCTAGGGGCTTTATCGCTCACCTGCATTGTGACACCACTCTGAATATACAGCAGAGAAACAAGATGAACGCTGCGTAAAGGCTAATCCCCTCCTCTCCGGAGAGACAACTTTTCTCTCAACCTTCTCATCAGTTAAGTGGAAATGTATTAGTTTTGACTGACCCCCCTTTTTAACGTCCACTCTCAGAGAGATGTACGCACACTCATCATCACGCCTTCCTCTTCCCCCCTCACCTGACCCCTCTGCTGTCAAATGGTTTACACTGTGGTTTATCATCTCAGGGGCTGCCACTGGGTCTTAATTGAAATGCGTCTTCTCTCACTCCTTCTTGATTGCTTTTGTTACTTGCTCTTTGTGTGCTCTGTTGTGAGCAAAGTGAATAATGGACGTCTCTGATGTTCAGATCACCTTTCTGCTGCACGGACACAATAACTCACTTAATCAATTAGGAGGGACACAGCGGTCACATAACCAACTACAATAACAAATGACAACAAGTGAGAAAGTATCAATACTTAACTGAAAACCCAACATTTACAAGGATAAATATTGGATTTATGTTTGTGAGAAACTCCAAATGACTGCTTATATTACTGTCAGAGAAGTTGGCCTGTTTTTTCTCCAATAAAGTGATAATATGTCAATGTTGTAGAGGACATATTCTGCTGATGTTCAGGTGTATATCAGTATGTAGTGTCTCTACTTTAAAGAGTCCTCTCCTGCTGATGTCCAGGTGTATATCAGTATGTAGTGTCTCTACTTTAAAGAGTGCTCTCCTGCTGATGTTCAGGTGTATATCAGTATGTAGTGTCTCTACTTTAAAGAGTCCTCTCCTGCTGATGTCCAGGTGTATATCAGTATGTAGTGTCTCTACTTTAAAGAGTCCTCTCCTGCTGATGTTCAGGTGTATATCAGTATGTAGTGTCTCTACTGGGACATGTCTCCCTGCTTTAAAGTTCAAAAAGCTCTTTATTTTTCTCATACTGCCTGTGCTGCAGCACCTCTTTTCACCCTCTGTCTGAAACCAGAGCCCAGTCTGCTCTGATTGGTTAGCTGTTGTGGTTGGTCAACTGCTAAGAGATGTCCCGTCACTTAGCCTATCTCATACAATGTGTTGGAGCGCTAGCCAATAGAGACGCTCGTGTTACATAGTGATGCCATGAGTTTACTTAAGTAACAAAGGGGTCCAAATAAAGGCGCTTCAGGCAGGGAGGACCTTTGCAGCCCGTTTACATGCACAATAAAACGATATAACACACTAAAGTTTCTCTGTCTTAATAAAATAAAGTAACTAAGAAATAGATTTTCAAAACCCTTAAAACTACCCGCTTAAACCTCCATGTATGAAACTGTCAAAAGACTTCTGTGAAACCTAAAATACAATCAAGGCTTTCACTTTTTATCTTCCTGTTCTCTCTCTCTCACACACACACACACACACACACACACACACACACACACACACACACACACACACACACACACACACACACACACACACACACACACACACACACACACACACACACACACACACACACACACACACACACACACACACACACACACACACACATACACATACACATACACATACACATACACACACACACACACACACACAGAGAGAGATTAATCACTGCCCACGGTGCTGACCTCCCTCTGCCTGACATCAGATCAGGAGCGGGATACAAATGTAATCCCCCGTATCTCCCTTACTTATCTCCCCCCGAATGAGAGATCCTCTTTATCTCTCACCACAGATGACCGGGGGATGTGCCGGTGGCGGGGGGTTCAGAACGTGCCTGAACACACACGTCCATTTTCTTAGACAAACAAACATCAAGGCACCCCAATTACTCTGATGGTCTCTATCACTATCACCATACGATGTTTCCTGAAAATGGAAATGTTCTTTGAAAGTAAATGTGGTTTTGCTGCAGTGATTAAGCTTGCTATCAATGCACTGCTTGTTATTGGCCGGTGTGTGGAGCTAATAAACGTCACGTAAGATTTGTCTGTCTGCGAGCAGGAGAATGCCGAGCGCTCTCTCCAGCGTGAACACGAACACACACACACACACACACACACACACACACACACACACACACACACACACACACACACACACACACACACACACACACACACACACACACACACACACACACACACACACACACACACACACACACACACACACACACACACACACACACACACACACACACACACACACACACACACACACACACACACACACACACACACACACACACACACACACACACACTTCAACCGTGTTTGACATTTAGGCCTATAACCATAATTGCTTTGCAAACCTCCAAAGGGTGTTGTTAGTACATTGTGTAGCATAATCGCAGCACGATTGTAACCGTTATAGATGCACAGCACGCCAGCTTGACTCTAACCCATGGAAACCCAGCGAGTGGAACATATTAATTATCATCCTTGGAGCTCATCTGCTTTCCTTTACTTTAGGAGTGATTTAAAAGAGAGAGAAAAAAGGCAACATCGGCTTAACTTGGAAAAAGCAGAGCAATTAATTGTGATCTCATTTAATGAGCACTCACTTTGCCGTGTTAATGTGTCTGATTACCAGTCAGACAGGAAGTGGTATTGACTTTGAATGGCTGCCACTAGACGTTGATGAAGGGGCTGATGGGTAAATACCACATGAGGATGTATAACAAGTGCAGGCAAATTCCACAGGCTCCTCTAGACGGAAGACGAGCTGCACAAACACACCTTCACACACAGGAAGGTATTACTTACACACACACACACACACACACACCCCCCCCCCCCCCCCCCCACACACACACACCCACACACACACACACACACACACACACACACACACACACACACACACACACACACACACACACACACACACACACACACACACACACACACACACACACACACAGTTCTGATGCACTGATGTGTGTGTTGCATTCTAATTTGCTTATATGTGTGTTTCAAATGCACATACACACACTTAGTCAAACATTACTGATAGAAACTGTTGAAGACTGGAGGAGAATCTGCACTTCTTAAACCTCTGTGTCGTGAGTTTCCCATGTTTGACTACAATCTTTATCCACACCATGTAAATTAGAAGAAGTATATCAGTATGGCGCAGGAATCAAGAGAGAGGAGACTGTTATTATTCTTTGAAAAAGGTTAAGAAAAGCCCGCTGACATCCAATTACTGCAACATCGTAATGTTACAGAAGTCTGCAGATAGAGCACTGTGGCCCTCAGCTCAGATACACTTACTGTATGAAGTATGGAGATATAACAGCACATTTTCTATGCCTTTTATACCAATGCCTAATCTTTACTCGGCAGCTCACCCAAATCAATAAGCATGTCTTCTTAATGGCTGCATTGGATTTTTTGGATCAATGTGCTTATTGATTTGAAAGGGATATAAATGACTAGATTAGCTGAACCCATGCATCCTTATCTAGTTAGTAATCTAGCCTCTTTTATTTTTTACCAAATGAAGCTCTAGTGTATTCAGCCAGGAAAACAAATTACAATCGATGGTTCGAGTGGAGGCACAAAACCTTAAAACAAAGTTATATCATCAAACTGCTTTCTCTCCGTCAAGCGGTGGCTACTTCACACCTGACCTGCCTCCAACCAAACCAATAACACTCATAACTTCACCGGCTTCGCCTTCGTAGGTCTGACTCAATTCCCTCTCTGTGTTCTCCTGCAGAGTATCATCTTGATGGGAAAATACTGAATGTCCTCTGCCAATATCAGAGTGCACATGATAACAAAGGTATCCCAACTGTAGCTGTGAACATGACAGGATGTTTGATTACCTAGAGGAGCATCAGGACTGTTTGAGGCATATGATAGCTATGTGATTAACATGATGATTCAGCCTCTATGGAGAGAGACATATGACAAGCATGCTCATTTCTGACGTGGAGCTAATCTGAAGTAAACATTGAATACTGATTTCTATTCCTCCATCTTGTGACTGTGTAACTCCCTCTCTTGGATATCAGCATGTGAAGGACACTGTTCAGGAACTAGTTGATGCTCTGTATGTGATGACTACTTCCATTCTGGAGAGGATCACAGATACATGGATCCTGAGATTGAAGCTCAATCCGGTGACGAGTGATTATTAATATATTTGAGATTTTGAGAAAAAGTCATAATTTTGAGAATTTGTGAAAAAGCCATAATTTTGAGAAAAAGACATCATTTTGAGAAAAAGTGAGGAAAAAACCATAATTTTGAGAAAGTCAGAATTTTGAGGAAAAAACGTAATGTGAGAAAAATGCATAATTTTTTGAAAGATTCATAATTTTTTAGAAAAAGTGAGAAATAGTCATAATTTTTTGAAAAAAATCATAATTCCTCCATCTTGTGACTGTGTAACTCCCTCTCTTGGATATCAGCATGTGAAGGACACTGTTCAGGAACTAGTTGATGCTCTGTGTGTGATGACTACTTCCATTCTGGAGAGCATCACAAATACATGGATCCTGAGATTGAAGCTCAAACCGGTGACGAGTGAGATTTTTCTAACATCTAAAAGAGGTTTTTAAGTCTCGCTTTCCTCTGAGATGTTTTTATTCAGCAGTAGTGAAGGTGTTAGCAAAGAGATGTTTTCCTTGAAAGACAAAACCTACCTTTGGTCGGCTCACAGCGCTTGGGCAGGTCGATTGTGTCGTAGTTTTTGTCATTGTCACCGTTTTTCCTGCCTGGGTAGAGGAACAGGAAGGAA
The DNA here is from genome assembly GCF_949606895.1 of Notothenia rossii. Lineage (NCBI taxonomy): Eukaryota > Metazoa > Chordata > Actinopteri > Perciformes > Nototheniidae > Notothenia > Notothenia rossii. The sequence goes on along the minus strand of NC_136909.1, from coordinate 7,797,804 downwards.
GTCAAAGATAGTATTACAGTATATTCCAAATCAACCTTATTATAAAGGCACCAGGGTTAGACCGATATGTGTTTTAAAGCAGGGGTTCCCAAACTTATCAGCCCGCGACCAGCAAAATAACAGTGCCAGAGACTGGCGACCCCCTGTCGAAGGAGGGGGGGGGTGCTAGTGAATTAATTTCATTTTTCCGCACAAACACTGCGCTCGTGGATTGTCAGAGGGGGAGCCTCGTTGCGGGGAAACTATACAGATGGCTAGTCCGCCCCTGAAAATGTCTATGCAAACGTTATTAGTAATAATAATTAAAAAAAAAAAATTATTTAAAAAAAAAAAAAAAAATCAATTTTTTTTTAATAATCTTTTTTTTTTCACACTGTCTGCTTTTTAACACACCAGCATGACGACAACGATGAAATAAACTAACTGTATGAGTACCAGGACACAAACACATATATAACGGCATACAACTTAGTTCAACAATCACATACAAACACTTTGCTACTGTAACTGTAATGCAGTGAAAGAGGGAGAATGGAGAAGGTCATCTCACATGCACATGGACTAACAGGGATATACATTAGATGAAAAAGAAAACTTCCAGTCAGTAAATATGGCCTTTGAAAATGCAGCATACAAACATGGCTTACTTTAAGCTCCTCAAACTAATAGTTCAGCATTTTAAGAGAATACACTTACTTTCCTGCAGAGAGTTAAAGGATTTGATTGATGTCACTGTACTTTTGCTGTATGAAACACTACACTACAGGCAGCAGGTGATTAGCTTAGGCTACATTAGTTAATGCACAGTGGTATTTATCTTCGCACCCAACTCCCATATTTTAACAACATGTCAAACTACTCCTTTCGGACCAATTAGTTAAGAACTATTAAATATATAGCCAGGCTGCTGTATATTCGTACAACTGGTGATACTTATAGTAGCCATCTTTGCACTCTATGAAACGTTTTATGCCCTCCCTCGCTAATCAAAAATGGTATATGTTTATCTGTTTAAATGCTTTTAAACCAATTTAGATTTCTTCACTATTAAATATTGAGGTAGGGGCTCATCAACTGTGATCTAAGGACTGGATAAGACTAAAGGCTCCTCTGTTAGAAACAAGGAAAGACTCCTTTTAGAGATTTTGCTCTGGACCTTAACCACACTTTAATTGCATTTTTAAATTTTAGTTATGGGTACTTTTTAATGAAGTACATTTCAAAGCCTCTTGAATTTCACTTGAGTAAAGAAGTTTAGTCAGTACTTCTACTTTTACCAGAGTATTTTTAAACACGAGTATCTGTACTTCTACTTGAGTAAAGGATGTGTGTATTTTTGCCCTCTCTGCATATCGACATCATGCCACCAAGCATCAGCTTTGACTATAGTGTCAAGATCTATTTCTGTACAATTATGTCACAGAAGTTGATTAAAAAAGTGCTTTACATAAACTAAAAGGCAATAGAAAACAGCAACTTTCTCAGATTGAACCTGGATTATTGTTGTGTCATTTAGCTGGACTTTTCGACTAACAATAATGTGTCATGATACAGTTTTTTGAAATGTTCTGTATGTTGCTATTTTTGTAATGTAACCTATTCCAGGGGTGCACATAACTGGTACGCGGCAAACATCTGAAATGCGTACCGTGATTTGTCTCACTAAGCGCATTTGCGTACCGGCGGACTTGTGAAGCATTTCTACTGGGCGACAGAGCCGGTCGCCGTGCTGCTGTTAACGTCGGTGGCCGTTTCTCAATTGCGAGGAAACTGGCTTCCAAGCCAATATTTCAAGGATGCTACGTCATCGAGTGCCGCCGAAGGACCGTTCCAATCTCCAGCATACTTGGAATTCCACCGAGGCAGCGTCCTTGGTTTGGGGGTAATTTCGAGGCTGCACATGGGTAGACTTCGCATCCTTAAAATCCCCACAATGCTTTGCGCACGGACTAATTTCCCCATATCTGTGGCGGAAAAAGTAAGGCGGGGCCTCTCATATGACGCACACTTGCACACTTGCTAGCCTGTTCCACTCTTCGTTTTCCGAATGCCAGGAAGGATTCTTGCCTAGCTTCTGAAGGAAGTGACTCGGAAGACATGTTCTACCAAGCAAGCATCCTCGCGATTGAGAAACGGCCGGTGTGTACAACGGAATTGTGCCACAACTTCCGGCGCAAGTTCCACGCGCGTGCTCCACTAGCGCCCACCCCCACCCCTCCCGTCGACGTTCAATACCACACCCCCACACCACCCCCCCCCCCCGCCTCCCGGTCGATTGTTCTGAACACATAACCTTGCGTGGGCAGCCCTGAGTACCAAACATTGTCTCCTGGTGCTCATTTGACTAACTCACTCAGAAAGTGATGTGCACGCCTGCCTATAGGCATCGTTGAGGTGAATTGATTGGGTTTAAGCATCTACATGTTGGCAGGGAAACACACACATTGTAAGGATAGCAAAATGTGGCCCAAATCTTAGATATTGGAAACTTCCCTGCACTATCATCAGCATCAGGAATCTATATTCTTCAAAGGCAAACGCACGCACGCACACACACACACACACACACACACACACACACACACACACACACACACACACACACACACACACACACACACACACACACACACACACACACACACACACACACACACACACACACACACACACACACACACACACACACACACACACACACACACACACACACACACACACACACACACACACACACACACACACACACACACACACACACACACACACACACACACACACACACACACACACCAGGGTCTGTAGCAGAGCTTGACGTGTATGCTTAGACCCCACAAACAGATTGGAAGATCATTGTTTTAATGTTCATCTTAGACTCATTTGATTTGTCAAGCTCTGCTTATCATCCCGATAGACTTACCTGATTCATCAAGAGCTGCCTTTACCTTTCACCTATCTTAGAGGAACAACTAATACTATGGGGAGGGGGGGGGGGGGGGTCTATGACACTCAGCTATAGGAAGGTGATTGGATGCATGTCAAATGAGTGAGAAACCCACATTTTCTAAAGTTGTTGGAACTTTTCTTAGCTTTCGGACGACACCCAAAACTATTCTACGATATTCTACAGCCAGGGGGAAGGAGGAGGAGGAGGAGGAGGAGGGCTAAAGGGAGAAGAGTTGAGGGGGGGCACTCACCTTGATTAAACCATTCCTCTATAGTAAGCCAAGGAAGCAGCGGCAATGCCAAAAAACACAAAGCGGGGAGAAGAGAGAAGAGTCATGGTGAAAAAGACGTGTGCGTGTGTCAGCAAGCAGTGCAGCAAATGTGAACAGTTTGTACAAAAACAAGTCATCTTTTAGTGAAGAGGTGGAAGAGTGGAGCAGAAAACTGAGAATCAGAGAGCAGAGGGGGAAGCAGGACTTTTGAGAGGAGAGGCTAAATGGGAAACTATTAGCAGTCCAGAGGTGTTTCCTGAGAGTGGGTGGCTTTTTAACAGAGACATGGAGACAGGAGCAGGAACACAGCCAGGGGAAAGTGTGAAACGTAAACATATGAATACAGAATAAGCAAACAAAGGACACATGAAAAGGAGTCATTTTCATATACAGGGTTCATACAATTTTTTCACCAATGATTTTCAATGACTTCTCCAGGACCTTTACCTAATTTTCCAACTGAGAGTCTTTTGGCAAACCCGAATAAAAAGAACACATTAAGACCCAAACACAATCTTGACTTGGAGTTTGAAAATCTACAGAGCTGTCAGAAGAGACACACACAGCAAGGCTCTGTAAATGGACACGGGGGCATAAAAACACACACACAACTCAAAGAAAGTTGAAGACGTGAGTTTGTGCAGCTCTGAGCTCCCGTGGAAGACCCATCTGCCCCCTCGGAGGAGCGGTGAGAAGTGAAATCAGACTCCGCCCACTCACCAGGGTTCATACACACTTTCCATGACCGTTACCTCATTTTCCATGACCAAAAACATGACTCTTTCTCAGCATACCACTGAAAATGGTTTATTTTAACATGGAACAGGAAAATAAGGTCTACATATGAAACATGTCGTGCCTATCTAAAACAGATCCAATAGTAGGCTTACTAGCTCCTACACGCTAAAGCAACTCAAATCTCTCACCAGCAAAATAACCTCGTCAGTTAAAATGCCATTTTATTTAATTACTATACCATACAGTATTTATAATCATTATAGTATTACTATTTCGGTGATTAGATAAAATATAAATTATATTTGATGCAACTTAAGTTACATTTTCTAAAACGTTGGGAAAAATATTGTTTTCCGTAACTTTTCCAGGGCCTGGAATTAGCATTTTGAATTTCCATGGCTTTTCCAGGTTTTCAATGACCGTAACAACCATGCATATAGAATAAATGAATATAAAGTCAGGGTGAAGCATATTCATAACAGCACAGAGAGTGTCTGAGAGTATTATGTGCGCTAAGAGACGGAAGTAATAACCTGTTTATTAACTAGAACAACGCTTGAGAAAAAAGTGTCTGGAGGAAAGAGTAGTCAAGTAACCAGAAAAGATTTTAGGTTAGCGATATACTTATAAAGAGAGGAAATAATAGCCAATAATAAGCCGGTTTATCAGCTAAAGAAAGCTTGAGAAGACAAGAGAAGTAAAATAGCCAGAAAAGAGTGACACGTAAATAAAAAAGTGGGAAAATATGAATATAAGCCAACAAAGGAGAGACAGAGTTGCAAGATTGGAGGCAGAGTCCTGCATCGGGTCGGGTATCCGCGGGTACCCGACGGGTGACCCGCAAAAAAGGTGATTTGCGGGTGGTATTTTTTCAAACGCTTTTTTCCGGGTTCGGTTCTGGGTAAAACAAAGATGATGCGGGTCGGGTTGCGGGTGTTGCATAATAAATATATTTAAATAATAATAATTTAGTTTAATGTTTAAATCCTCAGACCTCTCCCCCGCGGGACCGAGCATATTCATAACCTCTGCAGCGCATCTATCTGCTGCTGAGCGCGCCACATTCTGAATGGCTGAAGTGAAGCTCTCTGAGAATACAGCATTTTCAATAACTCTTCCTCAAGAGCGAAATCCAACGTCTGGGAGGCTTTTGGTGTCATCCTAGATGCAGAAAATAACCAACATCCCAGGCTTTTTGAGCCAAATATGCAACTGCGTGTGTTAATAATTGCACGTTTTCACTGCTTATATATATGCGGGTTCGGGTCGGGTTGCGGGTCTTGTGCCGGCGGGTCGGGTCGGGTTGCGGAACTAATTGGCAATATGTGCGGGTAGCGGGGGGGGGTTCGGTATTGCACGTCGCGGGTGCGGGCCGGGAGCGGGTCTTCAAAAAATCAGACCCGTGCAGGACTCTGATTGGAGGGCAGTATAGACTCAAATTGAAGCATGTACGCAAGCCCGCCTTAACCTGCCATCAGGCCCTGGGGCTGATAGTTTTTGTAGGCCCCCTATTTAAACAACAAATCAAAGTCATTTATAGCCTCGGCAGGCTCTGTGATCGCACTTCTCCACTCTGCTCTACACGCGCCTGGTCCTCTCCTCCATATGAGTGACGTATCGGGCCTCCCTCATGTATTTGTCCGGTTGCCGTTGGCTCCCCTCCACGTAGCAAGTCCTCGTCGTCCTCTCCATCTCCTCCAACAGATAATGTCCCTCCTGTCTGTTTTTCCTCTCCCGCTACTCCATCGCTATCAGAACCAGACGGCCTACTTGTCTCCGAGGCCCCGCGGCCGGCACCGCTACCGCTCGGTACAGAACTCATCTGTCCTTCCTCCTCATCCTGGCCTACAGGTTTAAAATAACCTGTAAGCTTCGGCATTTTTTGTAATAGCTGCTTGTCTCGAAACTCCTTTTCCCTCAACAATTTCCTTTTCCGAGCGCCACTCAAACTTTTTCTTCACTCAATCACTCGCAATTTGAATAAGTCACATGTGAAACATATTCTCATTCTGACGTGTGTGTGTGTTTGTGTATATTTGCGTTTGTGTGTATTGTGTTTGTTTCCCGGGGAAAACCCTCACGAGAAACATCGGCTGTTGTTATGCCTGCTGTGACGTCAAGTTACTCCGTTCTCCGCTTGTAATTATGCCGTTACAAGCTTCAAAGTTGTATTTATCATCTGAATTTGCCGAAACAAGTTTAATATTCTGAAAGCCAAGACTTTGTTTTTTAAAAATCAGATGAAAACAAACTGTAACGGACCTTGCTGTGTTATCTATCATTACTCTACGTCTTACAATAATAATTTCAGTGG
>NC_136909.1:7663330-7791334 GCF_949606895.1 Notothenia rossii | reverse complement strand
AACATATACAGTATATACATATAGTTTTTAGAAAGCTGTATATCTCCAAACCTCCAAACCTCTGTATAAAACATGCAATAGTTTTTTTTGACCAACCACTGAAACTGCATGTTTGGGCTTATTAAAATTGAAACCCAGTGTTATTTTGAAAGAACATCCATAACATTAATCTGTTTGCAACTTATATAAGGCAAAATTCCAATTACTTGTATATAGACTATTCTGCACTTTTTATATTATATTTTATTTACTTTATTATTATCTGTTTTATTGTGTTGCACTGTTGGAGGAGCCTGTGACCTAAGATTGTCATTGTCATAACTACACTGTAGCTATGCACACATGACCATAAAAGCCTTGAATCTTGAATGTGAGGTACTTCTCTGAATCAATGTCTATACTCAGAAACCACAATAGCTGGTCTTAAAAGTGAGACCAATGTGGAAGTGTCTTAAACCTAAGTCCACGTGTTGCAAAATTAAATCTGTTTGTATAAACATTTTTTAACTCGGATTTAATTTTCCTAACACGGTTAGTGTTATTTTTCAATGCAACCTGATGTTAATTTCCTTAATTATGGTCCCATTTAGAGTAAATCAGACGATACAGAAGCATGTGCTTGATGTCTGTGTTGTTATTGACAAGTTGCTCCCATTCAGTATTGTCCCATTGAGGTGGTGTCAGTGTATTCATCTTGAAACTTCACAATGTTTTCTGTTCATGAAAGTGAATTGCATGGTTGTACTGAGCTTCACCCTCTTATGTAACCACTGTTTGCAAAAAACAAGATAGTGATGGGTGGATCATGTGACCTATAGTTTTTAGAAAGCTGTATATCTCCAAACCTCTGTGTAAAGCATGCAATAGTTGTTTTTGACCAACAGCTTAAACTGCATTTTTGGGCTTATTAAAATTGAAACCCAGTGTTCAATGAATGTGAGATATTTCTCTGAATCAATGGCTATACTCAGAAACCACAACAACCGAATCATCACCAGCTGCATGTGTTTCGTGCTGACCCTACCTGAGGCAGCCGGAGGTGTTCTTGAACACGGTGGTCCACTCGGCGTCCCGCGGCTTCGAGTCCTCGTTGGGCTCGTGCTCCCACCCCGAGTGGGGGATGATGACCTCGTTGGTGAGGGTCTGCAGGCCGTGGTTAATGATGACCATCTTCAGGGGCTCGTAGGACGACAGGTTCCACAAGGTTCCTGAGGAGGGAGGAGGGAGAAATTAATAAACATATTAAGATGATAATGCGGAAGGGTTAGAAATAGAAAGGGAGTTATGAGGAGAAAAAGGGGGATGTACTTTTTACATTTAGATATTCAGCTTAATATTAATATTCCATCACTCACATACTTATGCATATATAATAACTTGCTTTATATTTTGTTTGGTAACACTTTATATTAAGGTACACAAATTCACCATCAACTAGGTGTTAATTAACATGCATTAGCAGTATATTGGCTCTTTAGTGGTCTTTATAAAACACGTACTAATGCCTTATTCTGCATGACCATATTCTACAAGTAATATGCCATTAGTCGAGAGTTTTTTCTCAATAACCCTCCGATAGTGCTTATTTATTGCAAGTAAGGAAGTTGTTGTCCATGAGTTTTGGTCTTACTATGCTCAATATGGGCCGAATAAGGCAGCAGTACCACATGAATAGTAATTCTCCCATAATAACACTTAACAAATATCATCTATTCTTATGTAACAAAACATGAAACTATAAGTGTTAATTGTGTCTAAATAACTCAACATTAGGTATTTATAACTAAGAATATGTTTTGGGGTATTGACAGTTCAGCTACCAATAGCAGTGGCTCAGTCAGTAGGGGGCTTGGACTGTGAGCCGTAGTCCCCGAACAGACCTAAATATGGATCGTGGACTGCTACTTGGAGAGGTCCCAGTTCACCTCCTGGGCCCTGCCGTGGTGCCCTTGAGCAAGGCACCGGACACCCCCCTTCACCCCTCACTCCCATTGCTCCCGGGGCGCTGTACAATGGCTGCCCACTGCTCCTAGTGCTAGACTCCTGGTACTAGGATGGGTTAAAAGCAGAGAACACATGTCCCTGTGTGCTGTGTGCTCTGCATGTGTGACCATTAAAGAGGGTTTCATCCCTCCCATTCTATCTATTCTTTAGCGAGGTGATCTTGACATGTTTCATATTTGCACTTTTATATATTTGTAAAATGTGTACTGAAGGTTAGACAGGAAACCGGGTACAGGAAGTAGGAGAAAGTGAACCGAATAGCATGGCAGTACGGCACTGCTACTAATTGCTTATTACTTGTAGAATATGGTCATGTAGAATAAGGCATTAATAAGTGTTTTATAATGACTAATAAAGAGCCAACATTCTGCTAATACGCATGTTAATGAATAACTAGTTGATGGTTAATTTGTGTACCTTAATGTAAAGTGTTAGTTATTGTTCATTTGTAAACACGTATATTTTCTACTTTTTTGTTTATTTCTAGTTTTTTTCATTGTTATTGTACAATGCCATGTCTTTAATGGTGCTGCAACACAAACATTTCCCAAATTGAGATCAATAAAGTACCATCTTATCTTATCTTATCTTATAATGGCTCAGAAAGTTGGAATAGGAGCAGTGTTAAGAAGTGAAATATAACGACAGCTGTAAAGCAGCCAAACAAACAGCAGTGCAGACTTTAAAGCTGCAATCAAAAACACATTATGACTGGCAATAAACCACAAATGAAAAACATAACAATTATATAGTTGTTCATTAGTGCGGCAAGGCATCAAATGGTCATATTCACTATAAATGAATAAAAACACTGGAAGAGAGTTTCATTATGATCCCATGAGGACTATCACTACGTCGGGTTTCAATACTGAGCTTATATAAGACATATTTGATATTTCTATATTATTCTTGTAATATTGCTATAGAAATAGTGAGGTGCCGGTGAACTTATAATGCTCTACTGTTTTGATTTCTACACTAATGCAGTGTCACTAATGGGATAATATACCTATTGGACCTAATTGTGTGCACTGTATTCATTAGAAGGTAACTACACTGACAGTCTGTATCCATTACAGGGTATATGCAGGAGTCCTGAAGTCAGATGTAATTCCTTTCAAGACCTTTTTTAAGACCCTTTTCATACATTTTAAGACCTCATCGCCACTTTGAGTTCTAACCGGTTACCTTGGCGACACACTTTACCTCACATTGACTATATACAGTATTGATTGCCCTTCCTCCTTATCTTCCAACCATTTGGACGCAGACTTGCATTTCCCCATAACGATGTTGCTTAGCAACCGGCGTAAACGGACCTTCGCGCGCTATCAAGCAGTGAGCGTGCGATGTCCTGTTCAGATGACGTCAAATCCAACGGGATGCCATAAATAAACTACACAGAATCACACTACACACCTACGCAATGATTACATTCAGGCAGACTGTGAAATACAACCTCTTTGGACAATTTATATACTTATTGAAAACAAGCTACAAAATGTAATACTTTGGAAAATGCCCTTTAATACTTTTTAATAGCCTTAATTTTCGCTAAATTGACTTATCAACTTTTAATACTTTTTAAGACCCCGCGGACACCCCGACTAATGCAGTGTCACTAATGGGATAATATACCTATTGGACCTAATTGTGTGCACTGTATTCATTAGAAGGTAACTACACTGACAGTCTGTATCCATTACCTCCTCCATTTTATCACCCAAACAATCCAAGCGGGAGAAAGAGCATTTTCTATTCACCTGAAAATCTCTGTTACAGCAGCATATGTTATAGTTCTGCACAAAGAAGGTAAACTAAATTGAGCTGGATATGTGCGTCCTGAGGTTTCACAAGAGAAGGCAGGAAGAAAAGGAGAGATATTTGGCAGTATAACAAGGCGGCAAAACTAAAAAACGACATCAAAGCATCAGATGGGTTTTCAATCTGACACATGAAGCTCTCAGACCCAAAATGTTCCAAAAAAAGAAACACGAACGGCTTGAGTTTCACTTTTTACTAACGCACCATTTTTGGCTTTGTCTGTCATCTCTTATCACCCTCTTTCTTTTTCTTTTAACTTTAGCTGGCAATCTGATCCGGAGATATGTTATTATAGAGTAGAGAGGTTAGAAAGTCTGACATTATGAATAACCTGAACCTGAAATATGAGTCACATTAAAAGTATGCAAAGTATGCACGATTAATCTAACTGCAACTGCAAATTCATTATTTATATACTTTTTATTATTATACTTATTCAAATGAAAGCCCCACACGTTAAGAAAAACAGTGGGGATATTTATGAATATACTGTTTGCAGATTATCTTAACTTTGACGGAAGAAATATTTTGTATTTTGAAAAAAGTACTGTACAAAGGTTTAAGTTATTGTATTGTTTTAAGGTACTTCACATTTGCATGTTTTGAGCAGAGACATACACAAGTCAAAAATAATCAGTCGTCTGCATTTCACCCAAGCTAGTATACTCATGATACCATCTGTTTATTATATCACAATAACACTCACAATAGTGTCCAAAGTCATTGCTTAAAGGGGACCTATCATGCAAAATGCACTTTTGTACGTCTTTGATACATGAATATGTGTCCCCGGTGTTCCAGGGAACTCACCAAGTGTCAGAAAACAAGTGTTGAACACTTCTATGACCTCACAGAAGTGGCGCTACGGCTATTGGGCCAACTCCACCAATCAGGAGGAGACAGCCACGGACATTGCCGTTGGAAAGCGCTGGAGACGCTGTAGTACATATGCCAGGCCTGTAGATGGTGCTGCTCTCACAGAATCAGCCCATGATGCAAAGACAGGGTTAAATTGAGCGAAATGGGGAATGGCTAAAATGCATGATCTGTTTGGTATTTTGAAAAATAAAAAGTATAAATATGCCTTATATAGGTATGGTCCTACACTATATTATTCAAATATAGCATGATAGGTCCACTTTAAGGAAAACTAATATTGTCCTAGTTTGACACTAAAGTAAATGTATAATCATGATGTTGTGAGGAAAGGGGCTTATTTCTATGATTTCTAATGTTCTATGCACCTTTTAGCTTTTAAATGTAATGTCTAAGTCAATCTAAAAACAAGTGTAGGAAGTATGAGTTTAGATTTGATTTGAGTTATGATTGGAAGTATCTTAATATGTGTCACATCTCGCATCCATTGAAGCTGCCTGTGTTCGGGAAAAGGTCAAATCTATAAACTACCAAAGGAGTTTCTGATGTTTTTATAATTAGAATTCTCCTGTATTTTCAACACACACACACACACACACACACACACACACACACACACACACACACACACACACACACACACACACACACACACACACACACACACACACACACACACACACACACACACACACACACACACACACACACACACACACACACACACACACACACACACACACACACACACACACACATTCCCTTTCTACACCCCCACGTTGATCCAGAGGAACAACAGCTTGGAGCTAAAGCATTTTGATTAAACCAACACAAATCCACACATGAACACATACACACAACTGCTTATAGACATGTGCACTTAGCATATATAAACTGTTACACACATGTACACACACCCACAGTCTGTGCTTCCTTCTTGTCCTGTAATAACAGACCATTAGCGGAGCAGCGAAACTGTCACACTCCCTCGCACTGTTCTTTAGAAACAGTTTAAGTACATTTTCCAGATGGTCAATATGTCCTCCGTTAAATCATGCTCTCTGCACACAGGAAGAAAAAAAGAAGTCTCGGCGGATAGACGCAGGCTATAAATAGATCCAGTCCTTCTGGTGTGGTTGCGCCTGGAGAAAAAATTGTTTTGACATTGAAAAAGAAACGTCATCATACTAATCCGCATACTGTGGATATTTTAAGTTTGAATGCAACACATGCAAGCCCCTCTCCATTGCATCTGTATAGTATCTGTGTTACGCAACCAAGCAAAACAAGGCAACAAGGCCACCAGTATCATATTGGAAAGCTATTACATAGATCAATAAGCTGAGGTGTCCTAAGTCCGAACGCCATGCAGGATATTGAACACACACTTAAGCCTCAAGCCATCTTTATAATCCTGTGTGCTTAACAGATCATCATTATAGGACTGGAAGTGCAGCGAGGATATTTGACATTTGAAACACAAGCGGCAAAAACTCCAGGTCAGAAAAGACAAGCCAAGTGCCTTAAACGTTCACTCTGTCTAAGTTTACAGTACGTATTGCAAAATGTAATATGTTTGTATAGGAGTTTATGAGAAAATGTGAATTTTTAACTCCGATTGCATTTTTCATGACACGATTATGTCCTCGATTTCTAGTTTAAAGTATTTTTAAAACAGCATGATGTTAATTTCCTTCATTATTGTCCCATTTAGAGAAAGTTAGACGATACAGAAGGATGTGCTTGATGTCTGTCTTGTTATTGACAAGTTGCTACCAGTCTGTTTTGTCCAATTGAGGTAGTGTCAGTGTATTCATCTTGAAACTTCACAATGTTTTTGTACTGAGCTTCACCCTCTTATGCAAGCGTAAAAACAGTAATCCACAAAAAGACGGATGAGGTCAAAGTCACTGAGTCCACTTCTTATCTAGTCTATATTTGGATATATTTGATCATCTGCTGTAATTTTACTAAATGATTTAACTTAATAATTCCCTATGGACCAGGGGTGTTAAACTCAAGGCCCGGGGGGCAAATCCGGCCCGCGACTTAATTCAATGTGGCCCCACAAGAGCTTGCAAAGAATATATGTTTATTATACGGTTACGTGCCGATTTACAGAAGCACGTTGCCCATAAACTACATTTCCCACAATGCATCTCACATATGCCTTTTTTCTCAGAATGTTGAAGTTTTTTCTTCAAAATATGCTTTTTTCTTAGAATTTAACTTTTTCTCAGAATTGTTCTTCTTTTCAAAATGTTTCTTTTTTTTCAAAATGTCACTTATTTTTCGGGATTTTGACTTTTTTTTCAGAATTTGGCTTTTTTTTTTTTATTATTTTTGTGACATTCTCACTGAAGAGACTTGCAATTATTTGCCCAAGACTTCTGCTTTCAGACGTAGTTAATTATGAAGTTATTCCCCTATCAGGTAATAATCCAATGCAGAGGCAATAATGTAATATAATACATTATGTTAATATATTAAATATTTATGTATATTTATAAAGTCTTAAAGTTACAACCAGCCCTTTGAGTGCAACCATGATGCTGAGTTTGACACCCCTTTTATAGACCAAGGCTGTATGACCATCAAAACCATCACACTCTTCCTCCTATGATCCACAAAGCTTCTTGTAAGCACACCATTGCCTGTGAGAAAATGTCCCCAGTGCCCTAAACAAACAATATTCATATAGTTACATTTTTAAATGAAAGCAGCTTTAATTTTTCAGCTACAAATCTAAAATAGATTTTTCCCAGAAACACTTTCATGGTATGTTGAACTTGGGCGAAAGCAAGCTGAGATATCGTGTAAAACATACTGTATGGATGTTCACTATCGTCATAGTAAATCTCTGATTGAAGAAATTCAAACAGTATGTGGCATATCTTAATGTGTTTTTCTGTTGTGTTTATGTTTACCCAGGTAGAGGTGTGGAGCGATTGATTGGTCAGCACTGTTTGATTGTAGGGCTAAAGATTGGTTAACCTGTAAAAGCGCTTTGATTTCCTGATTGCACAGTGCATACGTACTGTATGTGCAACTCAAGTATCACAAAAAGCAGTAAAGACTTAGTGTGGCGCACAGAGTAAGTGTATACATTTAAACATATTCCATGTAAGCAGGAGGGAGACAAATATATACATATACTGAAACATATAAGAAGGGAAAAACATGTATTTTTGCAATCTTGCTTGGTTGTTTGGTATTTTTTTTTAAATAACTGGCACTGTGTTGATTGCTCTTAATAACTCTTATTTGACAAACCAACAATTTGCTTTTAGTCAAACACCCACTCTTTGCCTGGAGCATGTTTTTTTCCAGTCTCTTTTTTTATAGGCTGAATTCTGCCATTTATTTCAACCCCACGCTTGAGAGGGTAAAAGAGGAAGTATCAGAATCTAGGCATGAAGCACATAAACAACGAATGTGCTCCTGTGGTGTGTGTATTCTGCCAGTAACATTGATGCCTGACAGCTTGATTAACTCCATTGTTGTGTCATTAGCATCAGCTTTACTTATGACAAGCAGTATTTAACAAGCTGTCAATACAAGACCCATACAAATGGAAGAACAGGGCAACTGACCACATCACCCCCATTCTCACTCAGCTACACTGGCTTCCTGTACGCTACCGTAATGAATACAAAAACCTTCTGCTCACATATAAAGCTCTCCACAACCTATCCCCCATCTACATCACCGAGCTCCTTCAGGAGTACACCCCCTCCCGCACCCTCCGCTCTTCCTCCGTAGGACTTCTCACCGTCCCAAGCTCTCGCCTCAAAACCATGGGTGCTCGAGCTTTCAGCTGCTCGGCTCCCAGACTCTGGAACTCCCTGCCACTAAATATACCATACATAACCCAACTCAAAACCCACCTGTTCAAACTGGCATTCTCATTATAACCTGTACCCTGTGTCCTTCTGTGTCCTTCTGTGTCCTCTTGTGTCTTTTTGTAGTCCATTTCCTGTTGTTTGTCTCGTTTTACCCCGGCTGACATCTCATTAAATCCACAGTTTTAATGTTCCCTATATTACCCTATGCCCTGTAAGGTGTATGAAAGGCGCCCTCCAAATAAAATGTATTATTATTATTGAGGAGAGATCTGATTGATATATCCATTGAACGATGTGCTCTTATTTTGAAAGACTGTTAACAATCATATTTACTTGTCTTCTCATAAATATCTCACTTCTATGAGGCGTGAAGGAAGTACGTGACTCTTTCCAGAAGACGTCGCAGATGTCCCCGACACCTTTCCGACACCTGCGGATGAAATTAGCGCCATCTCGGTTTTAGGGATGCCAGCGATTATTCGATTATTCTAATATTCGTTACAGTCTCCATAATCGAAAATTATTTTTAAAATTCGATTTTATTTATATATTTTTTTATTATTATTTATGTTTTTTTTGCGGGCGGCGGGCGTTGAATAATCGATTATTATTCGCCAGGGCTGTCCGATTTTCGATTTTGATCATGGTCAGTTTCTGGCATCCCATCTCGGTTTACGACTTTGTTGTCATCTCCGTGTTTTGGACTATATAAGCCTGATATTTGTTCCTGCTCCGTTGAGCAACATACCCCGTGTGTGAGTTAAACCATATCCTTTGTGTGTGATTTAACTCTGCTCCTTCTTGCAAGAATAAATGAGTACCTGATTATTGATTCTCAACCTGGTATCGAGTGTTATGTTCCTAACACACTTGAACATGAAAATGGGCCACTTTGTAGTGAACAACAGGTGGTCTATTTTTTTGAGGTGTCATTAAAACGAGTCAATTTAATGGACCATAATGTAGTTCTCTTATAACCTAACATTAGCTATACATTAGTTATACTTCGGGCGATTGCATTTATGCTTCAATTATTATAAAAGTAGTGTAAATATATGGACAAAACATGCATCATAGGAATCATACACTTGTGTTTGCCACAGATCTTATTTTGTGCGATATTCCAAAATACAAAATGGGAGCGTTGCATAAAAGCAAAAAATATTTAGCCTAAAAACAAGATAACCATGTAGGAGCCAAAATGCTACTTAGCCTGAGTTTATTATTTCTATTAGTATAATTTGTCTACGTTACTTTTATTTGTATTTGTTGAGCACTTCCGGCAATTGTCACATGGGTGTGGTTTGTGTATACAGGTCACATGTCAGGTGCTGATGACAGAGGGTGAGCTTGCGCTGACATTTTTTATTTTGATCGTTTTGGAAAATTGAAGTTATTTTCGAACGTCAGTATGGACTTCCTCATTGAAAACGCGTTGTAGCATGAAGCCAAGCTTAGCCTCTCTGCAACTCAAAGTTAAATGGGAATTGAGCTGCCCCCCCCCCCCCCCCCCCCCAACCCTCTGTCTGTTCTCCATCACCTCCAGTATTCCCGCTGAAGCCCTGCTCAGGGAATCAGTCAGCTCGACACTGATCACATATGCCAGAGGGGAAGGGAAAGGCATGTCTTTGCGGAGGCTGTGATCCATCAAGTCCGACAGGCCCACAGCCCACAGACACAATGTTATTTAAGATGACAGAGAGCTGTGAAAGTGACGATCTCCATCCCGCGTCCTGCCACTGTTTCAGGCCGCAGACTCTACATCAGGTTTAGTGTATTTGCTGTCTTCTGTCAGCCTGTCAGAGGACGGTGTGATGGAGATGTCCTGCTGTCAGGAGGCCGATAGCAGCCAATTGGGATGTCAAAGACTTATTTTGAACGTGGAGTATATTTGACTACCTGGACTGTGATTGGATTTGTTAGAAAAACATACACTTCTGGTTTTAGTTTAGTTTATTGTCCTTTGAGATTGGAAAGACAGAAGTCAGACCAACAACCCTCATCAATCCACATCCAAGAGTGTTTTATTGCTATCGTTGTGTAAGAATCTGGCATCATTGACACGATGAAGGGGTTTGATTTAGCATATCTCCATATAAGCAAGTTAATATAATCGGATTCAAGTCTTATTTTTGAAAAACTGTTATAGTGTAATGAACAAACCACAAAATCTGAGTGCAAATACTCATACTGTTATTGGAAAAGTGGGATATATGTTTACATTTAACACATACAACATCCCAGCAATACTTTATGTACCACCTGGACCTTTGCGTGCAGATTATTAATTAAATTATAGTGTGTTTTTGATGGTAGATACAGTATCAAAAAACATTATATTAAGAACAATTATTGTTTCGATATTTTCTTACAGTCTTATTTCCGTTGTTAGGGAAAAAGGTGTTTATCCTACCAGATGTTGGCTCTTATATATGGATGTTCATCTCCATTGTAGATTCTCTGTTAAGATTTTTAAACATCTAGGATGTTAATGTCCTCTGGAAAAAGGAGTAATTATGATCATCCTTATATTTGCAAGTTTTTTCCTGATTTCAAGCTGAGCCATGGTTTAAAGATGTGAAAGTGTTATTCCTTACTGGTTTATTAATGTTGTGTGCTGGGAAAAGTTCTGAAGGGGTAAACAGTGCAGTTGAACTGACCGTAAAAGTAAACTAACTAAAAAGCATGAGTGAAACTATTTTTCAAATATATTGTGAAATATTCCTGTAAACAGAACTCATTAAGCTATAAAACATATCCCCAAAGATGAGGAAGTGAACTCTCTCTTAAAAAGGGAAATGCTTAAGAAAGGATTATAAAGAATCTTATCTGATCTGATATTTATATAACTGTCGTATCTAATAAACCTGTGATTAGTCTCAGTTTCTTTTGTCTTAAATCCAATCTAGCCACAGGGCAGGTTCAATATTATCACCTGTCTCTTCAGTTATTTATTGCCACAAACAGAATTGTATTTGTAAAAGCTTGACATGAACCAACAATTCTGAGATTGAAGCGTAAAAGACAAGATTGGGAGCAAAGGGAGAAGACGTGAGCTAAATATTGATCAAATATTATCAATGTATTCCCTTTTCTACTTCCTCCTCGGGAATGGGAAAGGGACTGGAGCTAAGGCTAAAGATAAGCCAAAGGCAAAGGCTAAAGCTAAACCAAAGGCTAAAGCTAAACCAAAGGCTAAAGCTAAACCAAAGGCAAAGGCTAAAGCTAAAACTTAGGCTAAAACTAAGCCTAAGGATGAGGCTAAGGATGAGGCTAAGGCTAAAGTTAAGCGTACGCTAAGGCTCAGGCTTAAGTTAAATCTAATGCTGATGCCAACGCTAAGGCTGACAAGGGCTGACTAAGGCTACATCTAAGGCTAATGCTGACGCTAAACCTAAGGCTAAGGCTAGGGCTAAGGCTGAAGCTAATGCTAATTATCCAGGTGAAAGCTGGCAGGCATGTTGCTCTTCTTTTAGCTAGGCTATTAATTTAGTTCTGCCCATTACTGTTCTCCTCCTCCTCCCGCTCCCTCCTGTCCTTCTCCTTCTCACCCCTTAGCCAATCCATCACACTCTCAGGGCTGGAGGAGGAGGAGGAGGAGGAGGAGGAGGAGGAGGAGGAACCAACACATGTATTTCGGTTTATTCATGGAATTCTTTTTGTTATTCTACAGTATTGTTGTTTTATAGTTATTTGTTAATGTATTTAACCCAATTTGTGTTCTTTGAAATTTAAAAGGATATTGCTTTGTGTTTGTTGCTTTCGATGCAGTTGTATATGTCTTAAGTGTAATTTTGCTTGGCTTCCTATTTTGTATGGACATGCTTTTATTTTGAAGGAGAGTTAGCGCTGTTGACAGGAAGTTGTTGTTGCTATGGAAACAACGTGACGGAGATTAATGGAGGAAAAAGTAATATCTACATATAAAGGCGGAGAAAGTAAACAATAACGTTTATGGTTAAGTGTTAGCACCCCCCAAAGAGGGACAAGCTCTTACGTTGATATTGGAGATCTCAATACATTCGAGAGAAAAAAAGAAAAACCCCCCAAAAAAACGAATATCCGAATAACAAAATTGAAACCTGAATAGTACTCCAACGAACGAATATTCTGATTTTCGGGTACAGCTAGTGCACACATACATATACGTTTACACACACATCTATATGTATGCTATGATGAACTCAGCAGGTGGTCTCTTGCATCATGGAGGGAGACATCAGGTATGTTGCCCTTCTTGAAATTGAGTTCACTATTACATCTAAGTGTACGTGTGTGTCCTACATAGGAGAACAAAGACTACACTGATATTGGAAGTGTGTTAAAGCCAGTACTGAGACAAAACATTGTGTTTATCATCAAAAACATCTAAACTAAACACTAAAAATGATTCTGCTGCAAAATGTACATTAAGGTATCAATGAGGTTTTGAAGAACAGGTTCTCTCAGAACTAAATGAAGGCTACCAGGTCTATGTGCCGTGTTTAGTGTCAATATTAGCAAATGTTCCAGTGTCTAGTCTTACACATACTGTTTGATGCAGCACTCATCAAGTGTTTTAATAAGAATAATTGAGAAATAAAGTAATTTATAAGGGGAAACTGTATTATAAGTATCTTACATACTTATATTAGTATCCCCTGAGCTGGAACTGTTATTAGGAAGTGACCAAATGTAACTTTTCAGACATAATACAAAAACCTGAGCTTTAAGTATCTGTCAATATTGATCAGATTCACGTTATTGAAACTGTACTGTGTGGACTGGGATCATTGCCTTTTTTAACTTTGTAAAACAAGAGGTTAAAAAGACAAATATGTATTTACAATTACGGAACTATTACTTTAAAAATAATGATATATAAGTTAGCAGATTCGCCCTTTGTCCCGAGTATCCGACTCAGCCGTTGAATCAGTATCGGTTCATTTATACAATTAATTACTTTCAGCGTATGCTTTATATAACCAACCAAAACGTACAAAATCAATAGATTTTCATTAAGATATTTGACATTTTTGGGCGGGCCGCCCAGGTTTATTTCGGGACCCATTTAGTTTTTTTTTCAGTTTTTTTATTCGTCCGTGACCACGACACCATCTGTGATCGATTAACTTGTGGACAATGATCCCTCGCTCTACGCCTCCTGCACCCAGTCCCAGACTGGCCATCGGGAGGACAGGGGGGTTTCCCGATGGCCTGGCTTGTTAAGTGGCCTGCCTCACACAGGGTGACTGGCTGTCTACATGATGTGGCCTGCCGACATGGCCACTGTCATACAGATCATAAATCAAAGCCCTTGATTGGTCTCTGTGTGTCATTCAAGCTCGGGATAACCTCAGCTCAGGTGAGGTAAAGGACTCTCTGAGTGTTTAGATAGTTAACTTAGTCTAAGTTCTCAGTGGGTCTCAAACGGTTTGGTCACCATTTATGTAAACACATATTTCCATTTGAGGGTGTAGTGATTAGTAAAATATGCATGAATAAATACATAAAAAGTTAACTAGGTGAAAAAAGGCAAGATACACTTTTAAAACTTGTTGAGAGCTAAAACTAGTCTTTGCTGTTGCCTCAAAGAGGAGCAGGGGGGAGAGGAGGGAGACAGGAGAGGCTGATTCAGGAGCCCAGTCACACTCACAACTATAAATGAACCAAAAATAAATTAATAAACAAGTTTCAGTGTTTTTTCATATTGGAAATTGTATGTTATTGGTTATGGCCATGATTGTATGATTATTGAAATGTATACAGTTCTGTTTCATATAGATGTTTCCATAGATCTAGTCTCTTTATTTTTCCCTCAAAGTGCACCAGATTGATGCATTTAAATCCTGCCTCCGGCATGCCCCCGGACCCCCCTGGAGGATTTGAGGTCCACCCCCACTTAAAATCACATTGATAGTTTCCTAAATAAATTTAAAAAAATGTTTAAACAGTAACCCATGTCCATATGTTTATTTGTGGGTAGTAGATCTAAACTATAGGGCTATCATTATGGGCCCTGCCTGTACCTGTTCGCTCTGCCATCGTGTGAAGGGTCTGCTAACAAGCGGCCAACAGAAAGGTTAATTCACATCACGTCACCTCAACCCCCCCCCCCCCCCCTCCGCTACCACCACCACCACCCGCCCAAGTATATTTCAGATCTGTGGGAAACACTGCATTATGGTGGCTTTAACCTTGCAGCTGATCCTTAAAGCTCTTTATAAGTTTTTAGTATTCAGAAGCCCTCTATGTTAAAACATTTAGGTGCTTTAGACCAAAACTTTGCGTAAATAGTGATGTGTTCTTTATGTAAAACCCACATAACCTTGGCACAGATATACATGAGTGTCTAGACATCATCTCTCTTCTAGCTTAAACTTGCTTTATATGCATTTTTCATCCAAACAACACAAGCAGGAGGCACCTTTCTATACGTGTCAGACCACAAGACACAGACATCTCCTGCAGTAAAACCAGGAGACAAATCCACTTAATAATCTACATTCCCACAGAGGGAATAGCTGCAGGGCAAAAACAGCCGGAAGGTAAAATAAAATAACTGTGAACGTTACAAAGCTCTAAAAATATGAGCGACTGGTCCGCCTGTCGTGTGTGTTGGAAAATAAACCCCTTCCACGTCACCCTGCAGAAAACCGAGCTCTCTGTGGTTTTGCAGGCACAGCACAAACTCAGAGAACTATTAAAACACATGGGCTAAGAAAAAGGGGGCCTATATTTAAACCCATATTTAATTGTAGAAAAAAAACGGCCAATTTTAGCCACACGGGCTGAGGCTGTAAGCCGAGCTCGCATTGTGACAGGTCTGTTTTCCCTATGGAAACATTAGGCTGGAGAGGAGAGGGAAACAGTGAGAGAGGAGGAGAAAATCAGTGTAGATAATGAATGAAGGGGAGAAGAAATTAGATTGAGCCAGAAAGGAGGAGGGGGGTAATGAGTGAGAGAGGGGAAGAGGAGAACAAATAGAAAGGCCTCCCTCCAATCGGTCCTCCTTGTCTTGTGGTGCAGGGTTATTTTTAGCCACGATGGGGAGCAACACGGTGCTGTAAAGGCAATCATTTCTGCTGCGGCACAGTCATCGCTCAGCGCCACATCTCTGTCACAGCAGAGCTACACACACACACACACACACACACACACACACACACACACACACACACACACACACAAACTTACACACACACACTAGAACTCAACAAGCGTGTTTTTTTTTAAAGACTGGTATCACTATCAATGCTATGCCTGCATGACTTGGAAAAGTATGGTACTATTTTGACTCATAATTGCGATATGATTCGCCATATTAGAGGGAATGATTGTTTTTGAAATACTATTCACTGAAATGATCATTGGAAAATACATTTAACCTGTTAAACCCTGAGCCTGTTTTTCAGGTCTCAGGCTCGAAAACGACATATCTTCCCTTCTAAAAGGGTTACATTCATAATCTTTTTTCTCAAAGTAATGATAAACCTGAGAGTTGGATGTAGAAAAGTCAGAATCAATATAGATGTTTTTTATTTTAAAGAAAATTCAGATTGAACATAGTAAAAAACTATAAATTATAGTGTCCGTCCAAAACTTATTTTTTACTTATAGTGAAAACCACCCTTGGATGATGGGTTAGTAGACTAAGTACAAATCCAAAGTACAGCATATAATAAGTACCCTTTATTAAGATCGATGCAAAACAAGTGAAATTTGACCTTTTTAGAGAGGTTTAGCAAAAAACAACAACTTCTGGGGTCATTTGGGTGGATTTTCCATATCTCTGGCCCCCCTTGGTCGGTTTTGATGATTGACATCTCTTTCTAACCGTCACAGCCAATGGAATCGAGGGAAAGTTCCACATGCACACACAGGTTACCAAATAAGGAGTGAGAGTGACGAGTAGAAAAACCGGAAGCTGCGCTAACCTCTGGTGGCCACCATTAGCAGCTCATTTTCTTTCTCCGATTTTTGCATACAAATGGAATTATGGATTATCAATAATTTTTTCAAAGAAACAGACACATTATTAACCTATGGATTAGGGCTGCACGATATTGAAAAAAACTGACATCGCAATTTTTCCCCCCCTGCGATATACGTATATATAGGTGTTTTGATGGTCTGCAAACTAGCGGGGCGGGGCCTGCTGTGATCTAATCAAGAATGATTGTGATTGGTGGTTTGCTGTGCATGCAGAGCCTGCATGTCACTCACTCAAGTACCCCTGACATGAGAGCCCCGCAAGTTTTCCTTTTGTAGCAAGCAGCCACCGCAGTCCTGCTGCTGTACTGGCTTGTAGTTCGTTTATAGCATAACGTTAGCATTTTGCTTCTGGCGACTAGATTTATGATAAAAAAATTATAAAAGTAGGGTTGACATGTGGAGATTATCCGGCTGAACAAAACGTGATCCCTCTCTTAAATGTGTGTCAACTTTATTTCGAGCTATTTTCCAAAATCCTATGGAAAATTTGCATTGGTTTTTGACGAAGGAACCGAAGAAGTTTACTTCCGGGTTTAAGGACGCGTCACTGCGGCTCTCTATAAGGAGTGAGAGTTACGCGTAGCCAAAACCGGAAGCTGAAAAGAGAAAATAAAATAAATAGAACTAGTCTCCCACTTCAAGTATCTTGGAGTCTTATTGGACTCGAACTTGACTTTTAAGAAACATATCAAGAAATTATCCAATACCATTCAATTCAACTTGCAACATTTTTAACAAATTTGACCCTTCTTAACTGTCTGCAAAGTCATACCTCCACTGTATGATTATATCCCACATTGAATACTGTTTGACAAACTGTTTGTTTGCTTGTGCCACAAACCTGAAACCAATAGAGCAGCTGCACAAGAGAGCTATCAAGGTGTTTGACAGAAAGCCTTATTCATACCACCACTGTGCCATCCTTGAAAAACTGAATTTCTTGAGCTTTGACAATTTGAAGTCTTTAAAAAGTATGTGTTTTTTGAAAATGGAAAATGTCCTTTCCATTAAAGGCAGCTCATTTTGGAATAGCCTCCAAACTGAGATACGGGATTGTCCCACTCTCAATAGCTTCAAAGGTCAACTCAAAGAATGGTTGAGAAACAAACAGACGTGCAATCACAGCTAAATGCACTTTAACACAGGGGTATCATCTCTTGCACTTTAGGTAGAGCTCTTGTATCTTCTCCTGCACTTTAGATGTCGTAGCTGCTAGATTGTATAACCAAGTCCTAAATGCTTGTGTATGCTGCCCTTGCTCTTTTGCACTTTCTGCATATTATGTATTTTGTTTTTGCTATGTTTGTAAAGTGTAATCTTCTTGAATGTTTTATGTGAGGGACTGCGGATGGAAATGAGCTCAAAGCTAAATCTGGCACTGTTACGCTTGACACATTTGAATGTTTTAAGTGTTCATTACTGTGCATTGTCCCTGCCAAATAAACGGTTAAATAAATAAATAAAATAAATAACTCAATATACATTAAAATTAAGTAATGGTGGTAGTGGCAGAATGTTCTAAGAAGGATCCTTGAGAATTGGAAAGGAGGCTTATGGGTTGAAAGCAAGATATTAATTGAGCCTCTCGTATCAATACTTCGAGATTCCCTCTTCAGCCACAGTTCCTCAAACTGTAAAGATTACAAAAGTAACTCTTTGGGGTGGAAAGTATTCTGTATTTAACACTTGGCGGTTACATCTCAAAGGTCAAGCATCTCCCTTTAAAGTGGTTCTCATTTTTCAACACATGTGTACCGAGAACAAAAGCCCCTTCTCCGATGGCGAAGAGAGCATACCAAAGTGTGTCAGGTCAAAGCAATCATGTTGGGGATTAGCTGAGCACACGGAAATACACACACACACACACACACACACACACACACACACACACACACACACACACACACACACACACACACACACACACACACACACACACACACACACACACACACACACACACACACACACACACACACACACACACACACACACACACACACACACACAACTGTATTCCCAAGTCAAGGGGGGAAAAACCCCATCATGGCGTTTGAATCAATAGCTCCTCTTAAAGGAATTAAAACATATTTCATTACACTTTGCAGCGATTAGCTTTTTCCCCTGAAATCAATGTTCATATGACATCTGCTTCTCTACGGAGAGTCATTCCACTTTCTAACTGTTTTTGTAATAAACCTTAAATCTTAAAACATCACAATTTCCATGGTGATGTCTTTAAAACCATTATCTTTGTGACAATTGATTGAAATAAAAAATTAGCGACTAATTACTTCATTAGCGCTTGCTACTCTTTTACGAACGTTAGGAAAAGAAAACTCCAAGACAATTTACTTAAAATGTGCCTCCGCTATAATTAAAAGAATGACTAATTACAGCTTTGAATGCAATATCTCCCCTCTAGTATACGGGGAGTTACGCAATTCAGGGCTAATTCAGCCATTATTGTGTCTCTTAATATGGGAGGCCTCGGGCACCAACTTGTCAAATAATGTATCAGTTGGAGATGAGGAAATAGCACATTGTGAATTAAGCTGCAAAAAAGAATAATGTGTGGCAAACGTACCCTGCTTCGTATTATAGTATGACTCAGATGGCATTACTATGCATATGGGATTAGGGGAGCCAACGCAGTATATTCCTGGATGGAATATATATAAGCAATGGATGTATGCAGCGAGTGATTGGATGGGACTGGCATACTAAGGTACTATCATATCAGCTTAAAGGCGTCAAAGCAGCACTTTCATACGTACTGTACGTGACAGAGAGTTGAGACTAATTAGGCAGAGAGAAATTCTACAGTTAGTGGAGAAGACAGCCAACAGGCTTGGCATTTACAGCGCTTTGCAGGTGGTTTTTTTTACATAATAAAGGAATCTTTACCTGTGGCAAGCCAATTGTAAAAAAGTTTTTTTTTAATTACTTTTAAGGAAAATATGAAAGTGTTTTTAAGGCAAGCTTTGCAAAGAAACTAGTTGATGTGGTTGACAAATGAGGGCACAATACAAGTAGAATATTTTCAGACATGGAGACAATAAGGAAAATGTATGCAAAATGCCAAGCATAATGACGTGATTCATGTGTAAACGCAGAACATGACGATCATGTCTTGTATTCAAAAATAATAAACAGTAATTGATTTCCAGTGCAACATCTACCGTACCATTTCCTCTCCCATTTCATCTCTTCGTTTCTAAAGTGGCTCGACAAGAAGTCAGACAAGGATCAGCTGCTTCGATTACTTTACTTGATGTCACCAAATCAACTGCACAAGAATTTAAAAAGGCGATATGAAGCCATATGGAAACAAACTTAGTCATGTTGATTAACACTTTGTCTACTTCGGTTGAACCTCATTACATTAAATACATCTTTATTTATAAAGCACTTTAAAACCTCCAGACCAAAGTGCTGTCCCGTCAAATAAACAAAACAAACACAAAAAAAGCTCACACACCATCAAATTAGTACAAGTAAAAACAATAGACAATTTAAAAGCAATAAAAGCAACAATCTACAAGATGTCAAAACTCTAAGCAGAAGTATTGAATATGTATTCTTACCGGTGATGAGCTCTCTAACTTCCATGTCGTTGGTCTTCCTCAGCAGGCGCACGAGGCCCGGGATGCCGTCGCAGATCTTGATGGCCACCTTGTTGTCGTTGTCCTTCCCGTAGGAGATGTTGCGCAGGGCGCCACACGCCTTACGGTGGACTTCAGACTTGGGGTGGTCCAGAAGCCCCACCAGGACAGGAATCCCTTTCAGCTGACGCACGTCCTTCTTTATCTTATCGTTCTCGTAGCACAGGTGCTGCAGGTAGGCCGCAGCGTTGGACTTCACCGGGTCGATGGGGTGGCCCAACATGGCGATGACCTCCGTGAGGTCGGGGTCACGCCAACGCGGGTCCTTACGCATGCTGTCGATGGAGGGGGAACGCCGGCCTGCCAAGCGGTCCAAACTGGCCATGCTGCCCCTCTCCGGCAGGGCGAGAGGAGCTGAATACATGCTGTGGATGTAGGGGTGGCGCTCATCGATCAGCTCTGGCTCGATGGCTTCGTCTGGGTACCCTCTGGAAGGAGAAAAGAAGAGAGGACAGTGAGGACAAGGGAGACAGACGAGGTAAATGGAGGGTGACTCAGACAGATTTGTCTGAGAGAGGAATTAGGCAGCCGGGGGGGAAGACTTTGAAAGAAGCTAACTGAGGTGAGATCTCTGACTAATGAGGGGAAGAGAGGACAGGGTGAGGAAGAGGTGAGAAGGAGTGGGTGATGGAGATAAGGAGGGAAGGTGGTGATCTGCGGTTTGGATTCCAATGACTTGTATATAGAATATTCTTGCACTATTTCTATTGTATTTGATTACATTTGTATTTATTTGATCTGTTTTATTGTGTTTCACTGTCGGAGGCGCCTGGGACCTAAGATTTTCATTGTCATAACTCCACTGTATGTACACATGACAACAAAAGCCTTGAATCTTGGATGAGTTATTAACAGGTTAGTCACATTTGTCCTCGCTGGCAGGTGGTAGCAGCACACGTCAGACATCAACAAAAGTCTGAGAGAGAGTGATTGAGCGATAGGAACCAAAAAGGCAGTTCACGGAGAAACAGAGACAAAGGCAACACCAAAGAAAAAGCTTTTAAAGAAAGTCTTGTGAACTTTTCTTTGTTAGGAAGCCACCATAAAGAGCAGAGAAGGGATTGAATGTTTTCCCCCCAGGGAACACAGAACAGAGCTGTGCTGTGCCCCCGGGGAAGACCACGAGCCTCTGTGATGCCCCCGGGGCTCTCAGGGCTCACAGCAGCCAACACTAGCATTTGGTTGCTGAAATATAAATGACCATGTCTTTAGGTCTTCCCTGCTAGCGTTAGCCTCGTTAGCATCAATTCTGTTAGGTTTGCTTCGAGCTCTACTCAATTCCTGTGATGGAAATAAGTGTTGTCCTCTGGGGGAGGAAGAGGGGGGGTTGCTTGGTTTTCAAACAATGCCCTTCAATAAATCTATATTTCGGAAATGTCTATTATCTGCACTCTCTAGGGTTCTTTACACCAAAGGCATCCTCGTAAATCCTCGATGGGAACATGGGGGGAAATTAGACGCTCAATTTTAAATGACAGATCATTAACTGCTTCTTGAAAACAACACAGGTTACTTGTTATAAATAAAGCTCTTTAATCATAGCAACAATGTTTCTAACCAACAGCGAAGAAGCGGTCCGTGGAGTCACGTTTTACAAAAAAAGTTGCTAACCAATTCTTTAAAAACTTATTAGACAAAATGTTTTGAACAAGTCGTGTAAAGGGACGGGAGAATGTTTGTTGGGGAAAGTTAGGACATGGTGGGAGGAATTTAATTAGGGTTGTGTAGTTATGCACAGCGTTCATCCCCCCGCCCACCCCACAGTTTGAGACTTGTTTATTCTCATTACATAATCCATCTGGTCTCCTCTCACCAACTTTGATGTATGGTGGTTGGTGGTGCAACAGAAATGGTGGCCAACGCTGGTGGTTGGCAAGAATTTTGAAACCAAGCTCACATTTTTAATGAGTTTTATGTTAATTATGTGCTTTTACAGTTCTTCCCAGGCATGTTGGGATAAGAGAGAAGGGGGGGGGGGGGGGGGGGGGGCTATGCCACTTGCCTCAGCTCTGGTGTATTCATCTGTTGCAGAAACCATGCAGGCACATATTGACTTTTATGGTAGGCATTTTACTGCCTGGAAAACAATATGAAATGAACTGGGAGAAAAACTCTTGCTGGGCAATGTAACAAGATATTAAATCCTCTATTAAGTCGAATGGAAAGAGGATTAATCGAGACAGAATGAGGCGCCACCTCAGTTGAATAAAGTTCAAAGAACCATGAAGCTGAATGGCAAACTTTGCCGAACAAGCGTTGGGAGTCACATTTCTAGAACAGCTGTGATCTTCTCCAAGAGGTGTCCCTCCTCAAAAAACAAGAAACATTTAACTTAAAAAAGAATGGATCTAGTGCAGGGCTTCTCAAACTCTGGACCGAACTGCAAATCAATCCGGACAATCAAAAAAATAATAATTGTGATAAAACGCCATTCTGTTCTAAACCACATCAAGGATTATCTCTGAAAACAGTCTGGAGCTCAAATGCTTTTTCTCTTGCGGGTTTATCACAAGGTGAGTTCCTTTTTTTATTTCCTGCTTTTTAAACACATGTGCTCTCCAGTACAGGTTAGCTCTGAGTGTTAGCGAGGCTTGCTAATGTAAACAAGGACGAGATTACGTCCAAAACACGTCAGGCATTGTTTCTGATAGCAACTTTCTGTGGGTCCGCTGCCGATTTGACGTCAGATCGGCAGCAAATCTGTATCCGCTCGTTGTACCCCCGTTTTTAAAAGATTTGGGTACGGAGGAAAAGAGAGTGTTTTATTTTGCTGCGTGAGTTCCCCGACGCACCGGGACTTTACTGGCATTGATCCCGACCATTGACCTCGTATAAAATTCACAAGTGGACTTTTAACAAAAAAGTTTGAGTACCCCTGATCTAGTGTATCATCACTGTTTATTTTAAAAGTAGTATTTTTCCAGCGTTGTGGAACATTTTAGAGAGCCACAAACCTCTTAAAGGCAGCATGTAGCCACAGAAATAAAGGAGGGGCCAATCAAGCCTGATTACAGCATCATTTAGGGGGGACGGCTCCAGCTCTGTGGTTTGGAAAAAGAGGGACATTCGCGAGTATGTGTGTGCACGTGTTGGTGGATGCAAGATACTGCCTTGGGTAGAACGATAAAAACACACGCTCCCACAATACAGAGAGCTTTACCTAGCTTTCAATTGCTGCGGGATATTGGACATGACAAGCCAAGGAGGCAGGAATAACCCTCCGGAAGAAAGGGCAGTACACAATCTCATATTGAGCTGCATACACAACGGCCATCTCGTTCATAAAGTCTCTCTCTCATTATCTGCCACACTACGGTTCCCACAGATGAGATGTACAGTTTTCTGATTCAGAGTGTGGCTCGTTTAGATCGGTGCCGATGCGGCGGGGCTTTTTGGTAAAGCGTCGCGAGGCTGAGTGATGGGAATGTCAGGATTTGCATTTAAATTGGCGCCATTGTGTGTACGGGGAGGGTCGTATTCAAAGGATGTGAAAGGGCTCTTTGCCACCAGACGTGATGCTCCGAGCTTTATCACAGCAGATCAATCTCCTCATGTTAATGGAGCCGCTAAACGTCCGGCTATTTCTGCGTATCTGTGCGCTCGTCTGAGGATGTGCGCTTGTTTTTTTTCTAAGACACAAAGGATAGAAGAAAAGATACGGTAGATGTTGTCACGATCTGTCTGTGTTGTGTTTTTTCTTGTCTTTGGTTTCCTGTTTTATTTTGAAAAGCGTTCACCCCCTGTCTTGCCTGTTGCTTTCTGTCTGTTTTCCCTCTGGCCTGATTACCCGATTGTGTTCACCTGGTGCCCCTGTGTTCTCTCCTCCCTCCTCACCTGTCTCTTGTTTGTTTGATTAGTCCTGTGTGCATTTAGGTTCTGTGTTTTCTGTTAGTCTTTGAGAGTTCCTTGTTGTTGTTGGACTGTGTTCACTGGGAAGAGAGTTCAGCTCTGTATCGGTAGCCTTAAAATCAAGGTATTTTCTGTTTATCTGCATTTGGGTCCTGCTTGCCTCACTCAACCCTGACAGATGTATGCATGTCGGCAAACTTTTGTATTCCTCTGGACTTTGTAACATTCTAGCTATTCTTCCTTCCCTCCATTTTCTGTCAGTAACTTTCATCAACCTTCAATCACAGCCTTATCTGACCCTCTTAGCATTAGCAAGATGTTAGCATCTCACATGTACACATTACATCTCCACGGCGTTTATGAGCTTTTCACCGACTGCTCCAGATTGCTCATTTTAAACGATGGGCAATAATTGTTTAATGATGCACAAGAGCCTGTGTGTTTGTGTCATGTCGCTTTCTAATTTCTCCTTCTGTCTTCATGGCATTATCCACCGCCACGACAGCTTGTTCTCATTCAATTAAAGCATAGTGATGTGGCTTAGAAGTTTATACTAACATGACAGAGGGGGAATATAAAATGAAGCATCTCTCAGTGAAAGCCTTTTGGCAGGATGGAGTAAGAGGGGGGAGGGGAATTACTTCCTCTGGCTGTTCCCTACAGACACCACTGGATTAGAATGAGACCACCCCATCCTCTCAATTAGGGTGTGTGTGTGTGTGTGTGTGTGTGTGTGTGTGTGTGTGTGTGTGTGACCCCGGGTTGCAGGTGGGAGGGGGTCGCCCAAGGAGAGATGAGCCATTAGAGATTGGCTTGAAGACGCCCTTATAGTCTGGTAGAGTTCAAAAGCAGCTATTAATCATGCTGGCATGAGGACACTCTCTCTCTCTCTCTCTCTCTCTCTCTCTCTCTCTCTCTCTCTCTCTCTCTCTCTCTCTCTCTCTCTCTCTCTCTCTCTCTCTCTCTCTCTCTCTCTCTCTCTCTCTCACACACACACACACTGATATAACGGGTGGGCTTAGACTGGGGGGGAAAGGATGGTAAAGCTCTTACAACCGGACAGTGGGAAGGCAGGAGAGAGAGAGTGGAGACACGTTTATTATATGCAAATTTAGCAGGGAAAACAGAAAAGTGCTGCAATTATGCGCCTTTGAGCAAGGCACTAAATGTTTTTAACTCTTTCACATTTCACATTTTCCATTATGTCTTCTGATTGTATTTGTATTTTAAAAGACCAAATCGAATTGAATTGACTTTGAAAGAGGCTTAGGTCATAAAGACAGGAACGATCAGTGAATAAAGTTCGATTAGAAATGGGACAAAGACAAGATGTTCAAGAATTGTAACCAACATATATTCCTTCATTCGATGTGAAGCCCTGTCTTCCACCTTCTAAAGGCACATGACTATCATTATAGTGCAAGCCTCTGCATTAAAGTTATGCTAACACTAAAATCCAGGAGTGATGCATGCTCACACATCCAACAGACTCCAGCACAAAGTCATACATCATCATTCACAACACGTGATGGACGAAATGAGTGCTTGGCGCCAAATCAGGAAGCTGTTTTCGTACTAAACGTCTTCACTTTTGTCGGAGCGTAATTGAGGGCTCGCAACGCAATGATAAGCTGTAATTAGAACGCTTTGATTCCCAGATTCATTACAGCACTTTGGCGTGTCTGCTCACTTTTATGGAAGAATACTAATCACAATGTGAGTGCACGGGAGAGGGCTGATTGTCAATGTTCTTGGGAAGGGGAATCAAATTCTTACAGTACACTCATACGTTTTGACTTTTTTTTTCCTGTTGCAATTAGCCAGGCAGCCGTCAGTCAGGAGCAGCTTTAAACATGTGTGTTTGTGCATTCATAATATGTGTATGTGTGTGTGTGTGTGTGTGTGTGTGTGTGTGTGTGTGTGTGTGTGTGTGTGTGTGTGTGTGTGTGTGTGTGTGTGTGTGTGTGTGTGTGTGGCTGCTTAGGCTGTGTTGTGACACTTGCAAAACAGCCTACAAATTGCCTGTCACAGCAAGCGCCTCTCACCAGGCGGATGGGGGGGTGACTCATTTTCTGAAGATGTTTTATTGGGGGGTGACTCATTTTCTGAAGATGTTTTATTGAGCGTGTGGTGTGGTGTGTGTGTGTGTGTGTGTGTGTGTGTGTGTACTTGACAGAGATACTGTGTTTGTAAGTGACATAGCAACGTCAACAGTGTGTAAAACAGAATCTGATGAGGGCATATGCTTTACTCTACATGCGCATCAATGCACGGGCCTTTAAACCCATCCATGTGTACACAAGTTTAATTAAGAAGGGTCAAAAAGCAGAATTGATGTGCACACACACACACACACACACACACACACACACACACACACACACACACACACACACACACACACACACACACACACACACACACACACACACACACACACACACACACACACACACACACACACACACACACACACACACACACACACACACACACACACTCTTTCCTGTCTTGCTTGTTCCTGCCTCTTGACCCTCTAAGCTCTATGCCTTTAGATATGACTTCAAGCACGAACATTTTTATCTCAGATTAAAAAGAAAACATCCATCTGCTACAGATCACTGCTCAAAAAGAAAAGCACTTATCACCAACCCAACTTCAAACCCCTGCTGCAATTAACTTGAGGATGGATATGTGTATGGGCCTCTATTAAGAGACAAGAGTCTATTCTGGGATGTTATTGTTGAAGGCTTAAATGTTTTTGTTTGGAGCCAGAGGTTATACTCCTCCTGACAAACGCTTGCGTAAAAAAAGGCTTTGAGAGATGCCTGAAAGAATCCTCCCCCTCTGCCTCTGTCCTCCCTTACCTCCCTCCTCACGTCTGAAAATCATTCCCGCCTCTTTAACTCTGACACAAACACTTGTTCGGTATCCATTTACAGGAAAATGGCAATCAAAGACGCGTTGTTCTCCGCTCTCTTTCACAAGCAAGTTGCTCAAGGAGAAATGACATCTGTTTACTTGGTGTGTCGTCGTTATTTTTATGGGCGCGAGCAGGAAAGTGTTTGTTATTCCCTCTCATCCTAACAGGGTGATCTCCTCTCATGTCAGGCAAGCCTCCGCTCATGCATACGAACAAGAACTCACTGTCCAACATTAAAAGGAATAACGTGTTTACTGTATGCACCTTCACAAAACCATTACATCTTGGATGTAGGCTGAATCTGGGTGGTTTTGGTACTGATTAAAAAACTACTTTTCATCTGTGTAACATCTGTATCACGGTCCATTGTAGTGTAAGATGTTTTTTTGAGTGCTTGTTTGTGTGTTTGAGAGAGATATTGTGTTTTTAAGTCAAAAGTGTGTAAAGACAGAATCTGATCATATGCTTTACTCCTCATGCGCGTCAAGGCAGGGGTCTTTAAACCCACCCAGTGAGTGCATGCCTACTAATCGGCTTCTAATCTACTCATATCTAAAAAAAACTCTACTCTGCTCAGTCCCTGTTGCGGTTTGAATACTACACACACACACACACACACATACGGTCCTCATCGATTAATCCCAGTTTGAGTTTGCCATCTTGCAATATACTTATTTATATAAATAGTTATCCACGCAATAAACCGTATTCAATTTACATTATTGTGTTTCATATTCTGTTCTTGTACATATCATATTCTATTGACATGTATATAGACTTTTTGCACTACTTTTTATTTTGTATTTTATTATATATGTTGGATTGTTGGAGGAGCTTAGGTCAGAAGATTCTCATACACTGTAGCTTTGTGCATATGACAATAACGGTACGTCCACACAGCGGCTTTGGAAAAAGCTTGCCGGCGGGCGTGTCTGAAGCTCGACCAACAACCAATCACATGAATCTCCCGCCCCTGACACACAAGCAGCGGTTTGATTGGCTAGAGCTTGTAATGGCATATGATTTGATTGGCTGACGCTTCCACCGAAAGCTTCAGAAGATTCAAAAGTTGAACATTGCTCAACTTTTGAAGCCTGAGATGCCTGGAAATCTCCGCTTTGCTTCCCACAATGCAGTTCGGCGAAAAGTGAGGCAAAGTGACGCCACCCCATTCAAAGTGAATGGGCAGAAGCGTTGGAAGATTTTTTTTAACGCTGCTGTTTGGACCTACCGTAAAACCTTTGATTCTTGAATCTCAAGTATCTCACTCTATCTCTGCTCTCTCTTGATTATTGCACTGTATCCTCACCTGATTCTGGGCCCATCACGCAGAGGTTCCCGGTGGGTGCGACCCCGGTTGGGCCCCTGCAGGGTGCCCGTACGACGGTTGGCGGTGGAGTAGTCCGGCTCCAGCTCGTACGGCTCCTCCTCTTCAGGGGGAAGGCTGCGGCGATCGTCCTCCAGGCCGTACGGCTCGGCCTGGAAGCGTTCGGGCTGCGAGCGGTTCAGATCCACGGTGCTGCTACCCATGGGCACCTGGGGCTGGGCCACGTGGCCGTAGTCATCCTTGCGAATGGGCAGGGTGTAGCTGTTCTCCGGCCGGTAGCTGTTGGGCATGTAGGGGTAGCGAGGCGGCCGGAAGTTGACCCCACGTGAAAGGCTGCCGTAGTTCTCCGTCAGATCGGCGTAGCCATCGTGCAGCCCGTAGTGGCGGACGTACTGGCTCTCGGGCGCCTCGCCGTATGAGTCGTTGTAGGAGTTGTTGTAGGAGCGCGTCAGGGTGGAGGATGCTTGAGGCGTGATGAAGCGGTCACCTCCGTTCTTCATGTAGCGCCGGTCGATGGAGTCGGTGTAGCTGCCCAGCGGGGACGAGCCCTCGGGGAGGGGCAGGCCGTCGGGGCCCAGCGGCACCTGGCGCACTGTTCGAGTGGTCACCGTCTTCACCATCTTAGTCACCTGCAAAGAGAACCAGATACAGCTGTCAGACAGTGTGGCAAGAGGGTGTTAAAGCAAACCTCATGCTGTCCATTAAACAGAGATATTTGCCTCTGTGGAGGACATTGTGTTAGTTAGCCACTCGGTGAAAGAGGAAGACAAACAACCTGGATACATTGGAAAAAAAGCTATTTGTGCATGCGTTTCATTTTGGACGTTATGCAGAGGAAACTTCATCCATGTATGTTAACTCAATCAAACTGGGGGGTTAGTTTCTCTTTTGTTTTGGGGAACAGGGTGAAAAATAGATGTTAAGTCAATAAGCAAAATTGCAAGTGAAGTTTAAGATTCTATTATGAGATTTGGCCGGTAAGTAATGAAAACAAACTAGCCAATTGCATATTTTACCTGCATTTGGCTGCCGAACGGTGCTAATTTTGTACCTTGTCTGCAAGTGTCATGGACCATTGTGGTCTCATAGATGTTTATGGCTCTGAAGCTAGTTAGGAATCATTTTCTGAACACCAACGCATAATTATAATTCCTCTAACAAAAACACTTAGTGGATGTGCTGAGAGAGGAACCTCCATTGTAGTGGAGGTTCAGTAGATACTAACTGATAAATATCCAGTTGCAAGGCCTGTGTAACCAATTGGTGTTACCTCTAATTATAAAGTGGATTAAGTCGGTACATGTGGTATAACGGGAAATAGTGTCAGCCAAGTCATAACGGGAAATATTGCATAATATACACTGTCTTGGAAGTGTCCTAGCTTGTTCTGTAACTGAGCCATCTTAAAGAGCTACATCTCCAATAGTCCTTGAAGGGAACAACGTAGCATCACACTGTGACTGCCATCCCTGCATGTATCCATATCTCACGCTCACGTCATGCTATAGCTACATAACTCTGTCCCCTCTTCTTCCTCTGAGACGATGACTGGAGAATCACACACAGCTTCCCCTTCCTTCCCCGCTCTCTCCACCCGTACAGAAACCAATTTGCTGCCCAGTGAATTCTGCTGTGGCCGATAATTGGCTATTTTGTCGACGGCTATAAATTCCTCTTCAAATTAATGAGGTTTATGAAAATTAATCGTCAGGGCTGCAGGTCCGATGCAATTTCATGTTGTGCCTGACGAGGTTGTCGCAGAGAGGTTCACTTGATGAGCGTAGATTGCCATTTCAATTTCTCAGGGAAAGGAAGAAAAAGACTCATTCCACATCTGATGGGTTTAATTTCCAACACCAGCTCTCTTAATTGCGATATGCTTTCTTTGTTTTGCCATCCACGATATAATTTAGATTTTAATCAGTGACAGGCAAAGGCATGTAATGATATCGAGGAACCCCAACAACGCATTAACCTTCGCCACAGAGAAGCAAAAGCACAAACAACATATCGGTTGTTCAACATCCTCATTAACTTGGTAGGAACAAATAGAAATGTTCACTGGCCTTCTGAGCTATATCAAAAAGACTATTTCAGGATCGCCAAGCTTCATTTCCATGTTCAGAGTAATTACAAAGCAATGTACGTTTGTTTCTGATGCCTTGGCTTTGCACAGTTATAAATAAAGCACATTAGCCGAAGCATAGGGATGACCTTGGAATAACAAGCTCCCTTTCATCTACTTGATCCACAGTGGTAAGAAAACAAACTGGTCTTCATAGCATGGATCTAATGCTAACTCTGGGCCTCAAAAGGACTGGAAGTCATATCTAGGATGAAGCAATTACATGCGCATAATGCATTTAATTCATAAAAAAACATGTCGACTTCATTTGCATTTGATATTCCTTAAATGAAGGATAAAATTAGGGTTTATACTTTCGAAGCAAGTCTTGTTTTTCTATTGAAGCCAAAAAGAGACTTGCCACTGCAACTTTTGTGTCTGTGTTGATGTTGTTTATATGAATGCATCTTCTACATGCCTACTCATATTGGATATCATCCACCAGATTCATTACACACATCTATCTTTGGGATGGTTGGTCTGCCCTGACCATCCCTAGACCGAACCATTGGCAGATCCTTATTTATAAAGCTGTTCTTGGTGTTCTTTCACCTCATCTGCAACTCTATATCCATCAGTAAAGAACGGGATCTCATTGGCTTCGCTCTGACGACTTGTTCTTACTACCAGTCCCAAAAGTCCACACTGAGCTGGGAAAAGGGCATTTAGTTAAGCCCGCGTCACACTGTCCTGAAATTGACACCAGATGGACACTCGATAATCGCTCTGATCATAACAACATCGGGCCATTCGTGAGGGCATCTTAAGCCATTGTATGACCGCCAGTGGAGTTTCTCAGGATCCGGTGTCGGTACCATATGTGTTTGGGGTCCGTCTCTTACCAATGACGTCACAACGTCATGACGTCAATGACGTCACGCACACCAATTTCCCCGCAGGCTAGGCAGGCAAGAATATTCTAAATCTTCGGCTTGATTTGGAGATGTGATTTGATGTGTCGTTTGTCCCCCAACTCCTCTCCAAAGTTGAGATATGTAATAAAATACTCAGGGGAGTTTTTTGAATTTTCATGCCCAAAGCCAAGCACTAGGCCCTGGGTAAATTAAGAGGCTGATCTGGGGCACTTTTGTCCACTTTCCCTGGAGCTAGAAACTCAAGTCAGGCATCCCTGGAATCGTCTCAGAGAGTAGATGATCAGTGGGGCCTTGTTTTTACTGAAACATGATGTTTTCATGTATATTTCCATTGAAAATCCTAACCGCTAGCCGCA
The DNA here is from genome assembly GCF_949606895.1 of Notothenia rossii. Lineage (NCBI taxonomy): Eukaryota > Metazoa > Chordata > Actinopteri > Perciformes > Nototheniidae > Notothenia > Notothenia rossii. The sequence goes on along the minus strand of NC_136909.1, from coordinate 7,759,691 downwards.
AAGATAGCATCGCAGCCACTGCTCCGTTTTCAGAGACTTTGCACACGTTTTTCACAAACATTTTACATTGTTTTTGTTACTTTCGTTGCAGTGTCTTAAATGTAATTTAGGTTAACTTCCTGTTTGAAGTTGTTGCTATGGAAACAACATCACGGAGAAAAAAGTAATATCTTCTATATATAATAACGGACAAAGTAAAGAATGAAGTGTAGGCTATGTTTAAATGTTCGGAATTTGACCGTGTATGATGGTCCTCTTGAGTTGCCGTACAGCCAATGCCGTACAGCCACTGCTCCGTTTTCGGAGACTTTGCACATGTTTTTCACAAACATTTTAACACGCTAGGAGTATGGGAGTACTTCCATTCGCTTCGTCTTGATCTGTAGATGTGATTTGCCCACGAGCACCCCTGGATAAATTACCGTACAGCCAATCACAATGCGTGACGTCATTGGTAAGAGAAGGACCCCGAACACATATGGTACCCCGAACACATATGGTACCCCGAACACATATGGTACCGACACCGGCAGCAACTTCGTGAGCGGCAAATTTGTAAGGCACTCGTGAGGGCGAATGCCCGATGGCACCGATGATAACAAGATGCCCTCACGATGGCCTTACGAAGGGCAACATTGACACACTAATTCAACACGAAAAATGAACCTTCGCAAAATCCTTCGGCAATTTTTTGGCATGCCAAAGATTTTGCCACCGCTCACGAAGTTGCTGCCGGAGCCTGAGAAACTCGGCGGTCATACGATGGCTTAAGATGCCCTCACGAATGTCCCGATGTTGTTACGACCCGAGCTGAATTTGAACATTTCCTTTATCGTGTGTCCATCTGGTTGTTTATTGCACAACAAAATCATGTAAACATATTATGTAAATAACCCAATTTGTGTTCTGTGAAACTGAAAAGGATATAATATATTATTTTGAAGGCGAGTTGACAGGAAGTTGTTGTTGCTAAGGAAACAACATTACGGAGAAAACTTAATATCTTCTACATACAAAGACGGATAAAGTAAAGAACAAAGTCTGAAAATATCAGTACAGTATCATAATACTTTAAAATAATTGTTTTTGTTACTTTCGTTGCAGTTGTATGTCTCAAATGTAATGTAAATGTCGCCTTTGTGTGTGGTTCGGGGCCATCTTCGTGCGAAATTCACAATTCCATATTCGTGTGTCCATCGGGTGTCAACTTCGGGACAGTGGCGTTACGCGGGCTTTAAGCTGCTCAACTTGCTTTGAACCAGCTGCAATATAAGCTGAAACTGGTCTCTCTTGATAATTTCAAAGCGCTTCTTTATGACCGAGAAGCAGGCAACTCTGTTTGTCTGTAGATGATTTGTTGATGTTTCTGATTGTGACTGTGATATGTTCTCTGTTCTGGTTTTTCATGTGTTGACTGTAACTATGCTGCTGCCTGTTTTTGCCAGGATTGTTTTAAATCTGAATAAAGCTTGAGTAAAGTACAAATAGAAAACACCCTGAGAGATTTACAGCAGCTTCACAAGGGCACACAATTTTAACAACTCTTATTCTCCTTCATATTTTTATTTTATCCACGTTTGAACCAAAAATAAGAGCATGGTTAGATATACAGCTTCCCAGCCTTGACATGCCCAGATGTTTTGTACCAACACAGCTTTTTAGGCGATTTGCAAGGGCAGCGAAGGGAGCCATCACACAGTTTTCAAACACTCTTTGATGAAGGCTCAAGTTCACAAGGCGTTAAACTGGGGAAAGCAAGGGAGGCGAGGGACCTGCTTTTAAAAACGGGATGTATAAAATATGCTGAAGAAGGGGTAAACAGGGCTAAAAGAGAATTGCTCAGATGGCAGAGTGAGAGGATGGGAACATATACTCTAAATGTGTATGCATGGAGAGGCTGTACTGAATTTTATTTTTTAGATAACCACTGATACACACTTTTTACCAAGCTATTAAAAATGGAGGGAAAGGCAGCAGGCTTCAAACTGTCCACTTTACAGCTCCTAAAGGGGTTTCACAACCTCTGCGGCATGCACTTTATTGAGAGCTCAAATGGACACGGTGGGGAGAAAATGAGGTAGTCATTTAGATTTCTATAAGCAACCTGTGATAGTGTGGCCTTTGATTTATTTCAGCCTCATCTGAAGACCATCTGCGCAAGTAATTTTCTCCACACTGCTGGAAAGTATGTAGGGCTCTTTAAAACATGATGTTAGAGCAGGGGTGTCCAAACTACGTCCAGGGTGCCAAATGCGGCCCGCAGTGCATTTTGAATCGGCCTTCAGCTAATCCAAAAAGTATAATGCAGTATGGGACTCAAATGAAACTTGTGCTTGTCTTGTACTTCGTAAATATATATATGAAAACAGATATTATACAGTAGTACACAGCAGGGAGGCTGTGGCTCAGTGGATAGTGCGCTGAACATCGAATCAGGGAGTAGCAAGTTCGAGTCCCACTGCAGTCAGCATGTCGTTGTGTCCCTGAGACACTTCACCCCAAGTTGCTCCTGTGGGGATTGCCCACAGTATTGAACAAGTGACATGTAATGTAATGAAATATTCAATGTAATATTAATGTGTTAATAAGCCCAATGTTTCAAAATAAAAAAGCTTCTTATCAACTTAGATTTGTTGGAAATATCAATTTAAAACAAATGTCCTCTTATTATAAGAAATATGAAGCTCTTGTTTTAAGGAATGAGCTGCTGACACAATAAGTGAAACCCTCTGGAGAGCTGTGATGTAGGCTGTTTGTTTTCTTAAAGCATATTCAAGTAACAAGTAATTTACCTACATTTGATTGATTTTACTAATTTATAACTTAACTTATGAGGCAGTATACCTCTAGTGAGTGGCCCAGCCCTTTGTATATTTTTCTGTATGTGGCCCTCGGTGAAAAACATTTGGACACCCCTTTGTTAGAGGAACAGGGAGGAGGCAGGCGGGTGAGGGGGGAACACAGCAAACATCACGCAGGGCGAGGCGTCCATTACTGGCTCTGTCTCCGTTGGGGTGGGGGTGGAGTTGGAGACCGGGGTGGGGGTCCGGGTGCCAGGTCTGGACTCCACTGACAAGCTGTCAGTCACCAGGACTGGGTGGTAGGTGCGGCGGGTGATGGTTTTGACCACTTTGGTCACCTAGATTTAAAGGAACGGGTGGGTAGAGCTCTCAGTAAACTGCATTAGATTTCATTTTGCACACACGTACTTCCAACCTGTTGCTTTAATGCACATGGTTTGAGAATAACTTGTACAATGCTCTCCTACATACAGTGGTGAAAAGTAAATTTATTCAAGAACTGAACTGTAAACATTTGAGGTAGTATTTTCATTTGATAGTACTTTATACTTCTACCCTGCTACATTTTGGAAGCCAAGTATGTATTATTTGCTCCACTACATTTATTTTAACTTTTCGGTATTAAACAATCCAACATTAATGTAAGTATCTAAAACAATTAATGGGTTAACAGAAAAGAAAATGGCAGCAATTTTGTTAAGAAGTGTTATTTTCAAAAATATTTCGTAGTTCGAGCTTTGGCTGATTTTGTTGTAAAATATTTTTGAGTTTTTCCTACAATTATTACTTTTACTCCAAATACTTTCGTACATTTTCCTAATCATACTTCAATACTTTACTTATGTACCATTCTCGATGCAGTACATTTACCTGAAATGTAGTATTTTTCCAGTGTGGTACTTTCACTAAGTAAATAATTAAGATATATTTTTAACAATATTTTAAAGACTGCTTAATGAAGCCGAGAGAGTCCGTTCTCTGAGTAGAAAAAGGTGTCTGTTCTTCGGTCTGTTCCATTCAACAGTAGCACCTCAACAGCTGTACCTTTTAAACAAACCTCTACCTATTCAAAGTCGGCTCCCCGGCGTGTGCACGGTAGTGAAAGTGCTTTATTTGTTTGTGTGGTCTGCCTCAACTCCCATTAGCTCATATCCAGAGGGAAGGGAGATGAATGTATCTTTCACTGGTCCAACTGAGCTCTTCCTTCAACATGAGCGGTGTTGCATTCAGAGCGGCTGCCAGCAGGGAGAAAGGGCTGGATGATGGCCAAGGGAAAGCATGGCAGGCTGGGACAGAAGGACGAACGTGGATCTAATTTAGCTCGTACATTCATTCAGGGTCCAGGGCCAATTCACTATGAGTTCAATTGATTGAAAACAGCCAGCAGTTAATCTGAAATTGAAAGGCTGTTCGTAGTAGGGATGGGAACGATTAATCGAATATTCGAAATTATTCAGGTTTTCGAATATGAGAAATTAATATTTATTTATTTTTTGGGAGGGTTGCCTAAGTTGATTACATATGATCAAATGGAATAATTCAATGTATACAACAGTGCCATAGCTAAATGTTTTAGGTCTAAAGGTGTGTTTTGCTCCGCTCACCGGTCCCTCACAGCGGGCAGAGCTGCAGGTGCTGATGTCTGTCTCACGTCCGGTTATACTTCATTCGCGTTTATGTCCAAATCCATCAGAAAACCAAGTTATGTTTTAAGCATGAAAGCTGTAGGCCTATAGCTGTCAACTGTTCAAACTGTGATCACCAGTTCAATACATTTGACAAATTCGACTTGGTTTCTACATGTATACTTATTTGAAAGTGTATTTATTTATTTTTCAAAATTTAATTTAATTAAAAAATGATGTTAATTTTTTTCACACATTTTTTTTTTTTTTACAGGATATGTACATGTCGGTTAATCGGTTAACCGTTTTTTGGGGGGTCGAATAATGGAATATACATTGGCTTTCAAATTCCCATCCCTAGTTCATAGTTGTTTTCCAATTGCAAATGAAAAATTCCTGCATTAATTGAATATGTGTGTAGAAACTGAATCTGACCCCCTGCACAAACACACTCCTTTTGCTCTCATATTCAACAATCTGTCTGTTCCTTTCTCAGTACTCCAACTCGTAATGTTGCTGACACTAAATCAGAGTAGAAAAAACTTTTTTTGCCTGCAAATCAGGAAGATGGGTTCTGTGTTTCATCTTGCAGCAGTGAGATGGGGGATAACCATCAAGGGAAAGGAGTGTGTTAGCATTAGGCAGTATGGCAAGACTTTGGTTCAAAAGAACAGATAAGCACATAAATAAAACTGCGAGTTGCTGCGAGATGAGTGGAGAGATAGAAACGGAGAGAGGGTGGAAAACTACACATGAAAGTAAGTCAGAGAGATGGGGACAAAAAAAGTAAGGGAAGACAAGGAGAGGGTTGCTTTGGGTAAACTCTCGGCTCGTTCAGGATCTATTTGCCGTCACATTTATACGCCGGCTGCTAGAAGTTCACCCTGAGCATTAATCTGCTTTTCTCCTCAAAGTGACTTCCAGAGATCCTCCTCCCGGCCCTTTAAAAGGCACGTCCTTCCTCTTTCCTTCCTCAGCAGCAAAGCTCCTTGATTAGTGTGTTGTCTGACTGCCGAGTGCTTTATCCCTAAGAAGGTCCACCTTCATATGAATGCATGAAATCATGTGCGAGTGTGTGTGGCCAACCCACTTCACAGTAAACAGGCTGGAGGGCAATGGGCCCTCCCTGATGAGGGATTAGTCCAGGCTTTTTAATTACAGTTTCACAGTCCCTAGAGTAAGAGCTCCACACACAGCGCTCTCCAACTCACTGGAAGCATACAGCTTACGGGAGTTAACGGTGCAGACGTTTACATCCAAATCAGGAGCAAAATGTTGAGGAAAAAAGGAAGCCCCATCTCATTCATGTCTTTCAAATGAAAATCTGTCTTGGATTCTGGTGGGAATCCTTCCCCGTGTATATAGAGGGAAGAATTCAGACTTAGAAGTGAAATGCATACTTCCAAAACACGCTGTAAACACCTGAAATTGTTCAAAATACCAACCTGACACCGAGAAGAAGACATTGTGGTTCCAGCAATTGCAGATAACTGATGCCACTTAAATTATTTGTCAGTACTGGGGTCTTCAAAGTGGTGGAAAATTACTTGGAGGAGCAAATGTTCGAGACAATTGGTAGTTAATACAATTCAAAAATAAAGACCAAGCTGTCACGAGGCTACAGCTGGCAAACACATCATTCTGAGACTTATTTATAGTGGGTCCTTTAAGTGGATTTAATTGAAAGATTACGGTTACCTACTGAAAACCTTTTGGATTTCTGATTATTCTGTATGGGGACATTTAGTTATTAGTTCTGAGAAGTGGTATTTTGTACCTAGTTGAATGTCAATGAGGGATGTTGTAAGACAGAATTCAGAAGAGAGAAATAAAAAAAAGAGAGAAACAGAGGGCCATGCAAAAGGATTATTAAAAACAGAATAGAGAATGGCTCTCGTCCCGCAAGGTAAAAGCAACAAGCGGTGTATTGTAGAGAGTAGACTGGAGCATTATTTGGCTGGGGGTGAAGCAGGACTGTGGTGCACACTGCTGCACATTAAAATGGTGGCGTTGGTGGGAAAAAGCTATACTGGTATGAGAGTCTACTCACCTTCACGTTAGAGGAGACATCCTTATAGAAAAACAACAAAACACAGTAGAGGACGAAATCAACAAAAGAGCTTTTAAGAAGCAAAGAAACACCAGAGGAGCGGGGTCATAAAAACACAATAATCAAATCAATGAAGGCGTGAGAGGGAGATGAGACCACCTTGGGCTGGAGGATTATGGGATTCGGAGTTCTTGAGGAAGTCTGGGAGAGGAGGTACGGTACCGTGTTGTTTGGAAGCGCTAATCCATAACCATAATTTGAAGCAATATTGAAATGGATCAAAGGGGATTTGGAGGGTTTTGCAGCTACGAGCTCAATGGGATCTGTTTGCCACAACAATGCCACCGCTCCGAGGAGTCCTGCTCAGGTGTGATAGTGGGAAGCAGAGGCAAAATCAGCAGGAGATTATATTTGATTAATCACTTTTATAGCTATTTTTTTTTTATTCTAATGCTAAGTAGCGCTACAAAAACAGCTTTTTGAACAGCAATCTAACAACTCTCAAAGTTGGACAAAATAAGTGATTGACATTGTATCTGAGATGATTCAGATTCCATGTCTCCCAAACATTGTATTGCTGAACGATGACTCCTCTCTCAACGTATTAAACCATCAGAAAAGGATGCTTTTCACTGGTTTCAAAATATGTTCGTAATATGATGGAAACCCCACATTATATATTTATCAAGCGATGGATATATTCCTTCCATGACGTACTAATCTCAGAGCTGTCAATCGCTTCTGTTAACGAGCTAAAGGAGAAACACTAGAGGTTATTAAATATAAGTAAATATAATTGCACACCTTGATGTACTGGTATAAGGAGAGGACTCAATGGCAATTCAGTTTAAAAATATGACATTTTTCTTATTTTTTCTCTTGCTTTTAGTTTTATCGTTTGAATTCTGCAACTAAATAACAATAGAAAGTTGGTTACAAAAAGAAACTTGGTCAATAAATACCTTTTTCTATCACTCTTCAGAATCAGAAACAGGTTTATTACCAGGTAGGTTTACACGTACGAGGAATTTGACTTGGTGTCGTGGTGCATACATAAAAAATAACATACAAAAATATTAAAAATAATGTAAAATATAGCAGTGTTTATATAGAAATGAGGGCTGTCAAACGATTAACATTTTTAATCAGATTAATCACAGCTTAAAAATTAATTAATCAGATTAATCACCATTCGAACTATGTCCAAAATATGCCATTTCTTTATGTATATTGTTGTGGGAATGGAAAGATAAATGAAAGAAGGCGGATATATCCATTTAACATACAGTATGTATGTTTATTATAACATTGTTCTGTTTGTCAAAATGAAAGACAGCCCACACACACCTATCAATCATCAAACCGTGGGGTCTTATTTCATTGCGTGTTGATTTCTATCAACACGTAATGTTGTATCGATGTATATAGAGATGTGCTACAGCTAAAGTATTCTCCGTCGGGACTTCCTGTAACAACACCACGCCGTTATCTTGATTCTGATTGGCCAGAAGACATTATCAAAGATGTTCTATTGAGAAGACGATCACTACGTGACAAAAGTTAAACGCGTTAAATATTTTAACGCAATTAATTACAAAAATTAATTACCGCCGTTAACGCGATAATTTTGACAGCATTAATAGAAATAGAATGGAATCAAATTTGGCAGTAATAAAAACAAAGAAAACAGATATTGTGTACATTGTGTGCGTTCATTTTGCATTACAGCTGATTTTTATTCCATATTGTATTCCTCTATTTCATTCCATTGCAATGTAAATACTGTTATATTTGACTATATATTTTTTAAATTATTTTAAATATTTTTCTAGTTTTCCACCTGTGTCTTTAATCCTTGTTTTTATGCACCAGGACACCAAGTCAAATTCCTCGTACGTGTAAACCTACCTGGTAATAAACCTGATTCTGATTCTGATCATATAGTCTATGACGTAGCTTCCATCTTACCTTTGTTTCTGTGCGCCGTGTAGTGCCGTCATCGGAGGTGACCACGGAGACGTGGGAGGTGGGGGTGCCGGGGTCCTCCTCGATGGTGACCGTCTCCTCCACCACCTCCTGGGGCTCCTGCATCATCGCCAGGGATGTGGCGTTGCCGGGGCTCTGCTCCTGAACACATCGGGAGGAAAGAGATGGAGTTGAGCATTCAGGAGGTATGAATCGATTGAGTTGTTAAAGGTCCCCTATTGTGCAAAATCCACTTGTTCATGTCTCTTCTACATCAACATGTGTCCCCTCTTCTTCATGTCTCTTCTACATCAACATGTGTCCCCTCTTCTCCATGTCTCTCCTACATCAACATGTGTCCCCTCTTCTTCATGTCTCTTCTACATCAACATGTGTCCCCTCTTCTCCATGTCTCTCCTACATCAACATGTGTCCCCTCTTCTTCATGTCTCTTCTACATCAACATGTGTCCCCTCTTCTTCATGTCTCTTCTACATCAACATGTGTCCCCTCTTCTTCATGTCTCTTCTACATCAACATGTGTCCCCTCTTCTTCATGTCTCTTCTACATCAACATGTGTCCCCTCTTCTTCATGTCTCTTCTACATCAACATGTGTCCTCTCTTCTCCATGTCTCTTCTACATCAACATGTGTCCCCTCTTCTCCATGTCTCTCCTACATCAACATGTGTCCCCTCTTCTTCATGTCTCTTCTACATCAACATGTGTCCCCTCTTCTCCATGTCTCTCCTACATCAACATGTGTCCCCTCTTCTTCATGTCTCTTCTACATCAACATGTGTCCCCTCTTCTTCATGTCTCTTCTACATCAACATGTGTCCCCTCTTCTTCATGTCTCTTCTACATCAACATGTGTCCCCTCTTCTTCATGTCTCTTCTACATCAACATGTGTCCCCTCTTCTTCATGTCTCTTCTACATCAACATGTGTCCTCTCTTCTCCATGTCTCTTCTACATCAACATGTGTCCCCTCTTCTCCATGTCTCTTCTACATCAACATGTGTCCCCTCTTCTTCATGTCTCCTCTACATCAACATGTGTCCCCTCTTCTTCATGTCTCTCCTACATCAACATGTGTCCCCTCTTCTTCATGTCTCTCCTACATCAACATGTGTCCCCTCTTCTCCATGTCTCTTCTACATCAACATGTGTCCCCTCTTCTTCATGTCTCTCCTACATCAACATGTGTCCCCTCTTCTTCATGTCTCTCCTACATCAACATGTGTCCCCTCTTCTTCATGTCTCTTCTACATCAACATGTGTCCCCTCTTCTCCATGTCTCTTCTACATCAACATGTGTCCCCTCTTCTTCATGTCTCTTCTACATCAACATGTGTCCCCTCTTCTTCATGTCTCTTCTATATCAACATGTGTCCCCTCTTCTTCATGTCTCTTCTTCATCTACATGTGTCCCCTCAAGAGACTCTAAAAGTTTCAGGAACAAAGATTCTCTCTCTTTTTGTCCTGATCCATTTCTATAAAAACCTGTCTGAAAATGAGCTGATCAGATTTTGGCCACTTTATGATGTCATAACGATGTTTTGGCTTGTGTGACCATTAGCCAATCAGCAACCAAGGTAACCCCCCCCCCCCCACCTTATCACCTGAATCTCCTCCTAGAGCACCATTTAGTTCTTTCTAACCAAATCTCTCTCAGAGGGGCGTGGGGAGGGGCTCCTTATTTTCATCTAAAGTAACAGACAGAGAATCAGCACTTTGGAAACAGGACTTGAAACAGAGGGGATTATGGGTAATGCTGCAATGATCTGTTTGGTGTTTCAGCCAATCAGAGACATGTTTTGTATATATCTGAGACTTATGATATATTGATGAAAAACAGTATCATAGGGGACCTTTAAGACGGCGGAGGAAACAGCACAGCATCCATGTAATCTCCCTTTAGATATACGACACGGTGGAACTTTAATTGAGACACTGCAGCAACAAATTATATTAGTATCCAGCAGAGGAAAAGAGAGCATAAATAAGACCTGCAAATGAAGGGTATTAAATATAACACCACCCACAATTTGTGAAAGGACACTTGAGCATCAACGAGAAGCATGTAAAGTGTGAAACACAGCGCATGAATATTAACGTGTAGAAAATACCAGCACTAGAATAAACTGAGACAAGGAGATGAATGAAAAGTGTTTACTATACAAGTATAATGATTTCACACAATACAAGCAATTTGGAAAACGATTAATCACTACCATCACATTATTTATGGATTACTTTTCCAAATATATTCAGTCCATCCTAGTTTGTAACGTCCTATATGGTAAAAAGAAGATGGAAGATCACCCTTTATTATTCCCTATAATTCAGTTTTTCAAATTAACTTCTGAACACATGCATAGACCCTTTTTTAACGAGAGGTGCCAGAGCGAAGAGGCTGCCATGTTTTCTGGTGACATGGAGCGGTTGGGGGTTCAGTGCCTTGCTCAAGGGCAGTTCAGCAGTGCCCAGGAAGGTAAACTGTCACCTCTCCATTTGGCACGTCTGTATCCCTTTGGTCCAATCTGGATTCGAACCAGCAACCCTACAGATTGAACAAGGGCTGCTCAATTAGTCGTATTTTAATCGCAATGACCATTTTGGCTTGCAACGATAATGAAAACAACATAATCGAAATAAAACGATTATTTATTTATTTATTTTTTAATAAAAAAAATTATTATTGGTTTTTCATTTATATTATACTTAAAGTTCAGGTTGATCAACTGTTAAAAACATACTTTTCAAACTTTTTTTTCAATAAATGGATGTTTTCTAAGTAATTGGATAATCGTTTTTTAATAATCCTGATATCAATTATTGACCCAAATAATCGAGATTATGATTTTTTGCCATAATCGAGCAGCCCGAGCTACTGCCACCCCAAATACTGCCCATCTGCCCTGACATTGTACCACAATGCTGTGTCCCTGCTTAGAACCAGGGTTACTGCAACCACAACGTAGAGTACTAACCACTATATGATGAGGGTGAGCTACGATGAGCTGGCAATGCAGACTTATTTGTAAATGACATTGTAGGAGCTAATACAATGACCATCATAACTGATAATGACATAGAAGCAATACACATAAAAAGTTAAAAACAACATTTTACATTTTCAGTGCTACTGTTTTTATACGTATAAATACAATATCTGCACACGGCAAATACAGTATTTATTATGCTATGATGGCAGATACACTATGGTACGAACCCGTCCAACACCCTGGTTTGCACACCTCACGTATCAACAAGAGTAGGTTCCAGAGAAAAAAGCCCTAGAAATAAAACCTCTGTAAGGACATTGCGTATATTGTAGAAATGAAACAAAACAAAACAATAAAGGTTGTGTAGTTTGTTGCTTGTCCTGAAAATCCATGATTTACACCCTGATATGATATCCAAACACTGCCATGCAGGGCAGCTAGCAGCTCCTCGCCCTTTTGAGACTTTAAACTGAGTTAAAGCTTCTTTCAAGGCGAGCATAAGCCTGGAGCACTGTTTTTGATTCATATTTCATCGGGCGGCCATGGATTTAAAGAAAAAGTATCCATGGGCTCAGGATGAAAGTGAGTCCCTCGTATCCCACCTGACTCTGTGTGAAGGCGTGAGAAAGAGGTGCTTCCTGCTGCACTTCCTGCTGATGGAAAGCGATATGAAGTCAGAGGTGCAACGCCCTGTGCATGACAACATCTCCGCCCTCGTGATGGAGAGGGGGAGGAAGGTATTTGAGGCAATCATTGATAACCAAAACAGCAGCGAGCCAAGAGAGCGAAGGGAAATACAAATAATAGAGAGGTCAGAGAGGGAAAGGAGTAAGACGGTGAAGTGGAAAGTTTTCTTTTAAAGGTGAGAGAGGAAGCTGTGTATTTATAACCCAGATAGATGCAACTATAGGACTAGATAGGACTTTTTTACAGGAGGACTGAAAGGCCATTTGTACTGTCCCTGTTCCTTTAGCTACGTGAGGGGAATGCCATTTAAAGGGGACCTATCATGCAAAATGCACTTTTGTACGTCTTTTATCCATGAATATGTGTCCCCGGTGTTCCAGGGAACTCACCAAGTGTCAGAAAACACAACCCTCTCTATTTTCCTCCGTACCCAAATCTCTTAAAAAGGGGCTGCAACAGATCTGATACAGACTGATCCAGATTTGAACACTTCTATGATGTCACAGAAGTGGCGCTACGGCTATTGGGCCAACTCCACCAATCAGGAGGAGACAGCCACGGACATTGCCGTTGGAAAGCGCTGGAGACGCTGTAGTACATATGCCAGGCCTGTAGGTGGTGCTGTTCTCACAGAATCAGCCCATGCAAAGACAGGGTTAAATTGAGCGAAATGAGGAATGGCTAAAATGCATGATCTGTTTGGTATTTTGAAAAATAAAAAGTATAAATATGCCTTATATAGGTATGTTCCTACACTATATTATTCAAATATAGCATGATAGGTCCACTTTAATGAATAATGTGACAAAATAAAGGGCCTGTGGTGGCAACGTCCATAGGGACTTGGATTGGCCACTGGAAGTTCAACAGTTCAAGTCCCGGCGAGACCAAGTGCTACCGAGGTCTCCCTGAGCAAGGCACCGTTTCCTACACTTCCCCCCGGACGCCGTTCATAATGGCAGCCCACTGCTCCTAACACTAGGATGGGTCAAATGCAGAGAAACCATTTTGTTACATAGTACCTGTACTACGTAATGACAATAAAAGTACAAAATAATAAATACCAAGCAATATATTAAATAAATGCAGTGTTTGACTTTGACCCTCTTTAATCTAAACCTAATGATAAAAGCTAAAAGCTATGAAAAACAAAAAAACAAAATCCCCTCCTTTTAATATCTTAAACTTTTCAAATGCTGTCTTTTTTTCGACAGTCCAATTACCCCATGCTGGAGGGAGAGACAGAGTGAAGGCCAAGGAGAGAGCAAGAGGAAGTTTTAGTGTTTTAGTGCTTTGCTGAAACACTGCTGGTTTACTCCAGGTTCTGGAAGACACTAACAAGTGGACAGTTCTCCATCGATCGGCAAACTCCTCTCAGGCTTCAAAGCCTCAAACACTCCTCATTGATCTCCAGTTCTTCTTGCTGATCAGTCAGAAGTTTGCCCTTTTATGTTGAGGTTCTTTTTCGCCAAATCCCACAACCCTCCAGCCTCCATGTCCCTGCTGGGAAAGAGAAACCAGTGCCCATACTTCGGGTGGATGTATTATCTCTCAGAAACACCATCAACTTTCTCTTTTTACCTGCTTCACTCTAACTTTGAGTCAATTAGCTCCCTGAACTGAGCTGAGTTAGGTCATTACCCTCGGAGAAAGTCCCATTATTGGGGTTAATGACTGTTACGACTTACTGCCGAAAGAAAAACACACATTTATTTACGCACAACCGCTGCTGAGGTGAGGATAAGAACATTTTTAAGACTGACCTCAGGATAAACAGCACACTTATGCTAGAGGGGACTTCTTATGGTATTCAGAGGAAGTTGGTGCTGATTGGTTGCCTCTTATCTACATTCTCGTTCTGTTTGATTATAAATATGTAATACTTTAAATGACTTGGCCCCCACAGCTGAAAGAAATTAATAATAAAACACTTTATTTGACATGCAAGTGAATTACAGATCAATTTAACAACAAGAGTTTGGCAGTGATTTACTAAAAGCACAGGGTCACGGGGTCCGTCGTTACTCATGTGCTGCCCGTTGCAATTTGAAAGATAATCAATGCGCCAAGTTAATATTATTAAAGAAGGACAATAGTCCACGGCAGTCAATTAAAAATAATTAAGCCCTGTGTACCAACGTGCGTGTCGGCCATGATTTATCTTTTCATTTCATTCTCTGTAAAGACACTGAGTATAATCACTGTTTTTCTTCACTTCTTCAACAATTACTGGGAACGTTCCACCTCTTCTGCTCCCTGCTAATGAAATCTGCACAAATTGCCTTCATTCCTAGGATGTTTCATTCCTTTGAAGGCTCTTTGCAAGAAGCCAGAGCAAACGCCGACCAAACAGCAATGTGTAATAAAAGCAGCAACATCTTACACTAGTTTAAAATCCATAGTGGACAGAGAGGACCGAGGGATCCTTTGAGGCTTGCTGACAAACTGGCTTTTTGATCCAAGCTTAATGCAGCATCTCTCGTTCACTTCCCTCTCGTCTCTGCGTGCTCTAAGTGAGCGAGTGGAGTTGAACTCGACATTACAGCCCCTAAATAAATGATTAAAAGCCGTCTGGCAGTGGCCTAGCGCCTGCCGGTCCCACGGGGATAACGGGCTGATTCGGAGTCGAGCAGATTCAGGAAAGCGTACCCTTTAGTCAAGGGCGGGAGGAGAGGAGCACCGTGAGTTAATGGCTGACCTCAGAGAGATGATGAATGATAAAGTGGAAGAAGGGTACGGGAGAAAATGTGGCAAGGGAAGGGGAGGAAGTTCAAGTACATTCAAATCCTGTGGAAATGGTGCAGGCTCAGCAGAATCAGAAAGAAAGGGAAAAGCCTTTCAGCCGAAGCCACAGAAGATCTCAACCAAGTCTTCAAAAAGTGCTACGGATATTTAAGCTAATTCTTTTAGTAGCCAAACAGTGCAGGGTATATGCAGGAATCCTGAAGTCAGATTTAATTCCTTTTAAGACCTTTTTTAAGACCCTTCCCATACATTTTAAGACCTCATCGCCACTTCGAGTTCTAACCGGTTACCTTGGTGACACACTTTACCTCACATTGACTATATACAGTATTGATTGCCCTTCCTCCTTATCTTCCAACCATTTGGACGCAGACTTGCAATTCCCCATAACGATGTTGCTTAGCAACCGGCGTAAACGGACCTTCGCGCTATCAAGCAGTGAGCGTGCGATGTCCTGTTCAGATGACGTCAAATCCAACGGGATGCCATACATAAACTACACAGAATCACACTACACACCTACGCAATGATTACATTCAGGCACACTGTAGAATACAACCTCTTTGGACAATTTATATACTTATTGAAAACAAGCTACAAAATGAAATACCTTGGAAAATGCCCTTTAATACTTTTTATTAATAGCCTTACTTTTCGCTAAATTGATTTATCAACTTTTAATACTTTGTAAGACACCGCGGACACCCTGCAGTGGAAGAACCACTTCTTTGTCAGTCATGTGATGCTATTGGGCCAAAAGAGGCCATGAGGGTTCAGGTATTTTTATTCTCAAAAGCTGAGCCAATGAACGGGGCCTTGCCTCCAACGCTGTATCCAGTTCTCTTTAAGCAACAATGACCTCAACGCACCCGCTTCCCTGGTTCAACTAAGGCTGTTTTGAACAGTGTGCTATTAAAATGTGAAAGTCAGCAAGAGTCAGAGCTGGACAAAGAGGATCAAGGCGTATTAACAGCACCTGGGAAAGAATACAAAACACGAACTGTTATAAAACCAGGCAAGCCAATCGGTTAAGAACCGGGGTTATCTGGAGAAATAAAAAACATCTTAGGTTTCAAGTAAATAACAAAACAACCCAAACGTTTGACTTCTTTCGTAACCTAAAAAGCCCTGCCGAGAGCTGGACCCCACTTCTGATGAGGGGAAAAGAGCTTCTGAGAGCTTTGCCAGTTAAATCACTTCTGTTCAGTGTCAGAGGAGGTTTCAAACGGACAGGGATTTGACCCTGGAGGAGGCCTCAAGATTTGTACAACCTGCACTTTATTTAGTCTTGGGTGGTTGGCTTTGACAAGAAGTAAAAGGAAGAGGGCTCGGATGGTGGATGATGAAACCTCACCTTCTGATCCCAGGCAGAGAAGGCTGTTACACTGGCTATCTAACTCCTTAATGGATAAGACTTCCAGTGTTCTTGCACTTGAACTATGATACGAAAAGAAAAATGATATAGCTATATTTGTTGCATTACATTAAAGGTGACCTATCATGCAAAATGCACTTTTGCACGTCTTTTATACATGAATATGTGTCCCCGGTGTTCCAGGGAACTCACCAAGTGTCAGAAAACACAACCCTCTTTATTTTCCTCCATACCCAAATCTCTAAAAAAGGGGCTGCAACGGATCTGATACAGACTGATCCAGATTTGAACACTTCTATGATGTCACAGAAGTGGCGCTACGGCTATTGGGCCAACTCCACCAATCAGGAGGAGACAGCCACGGACATTGCCGTTGGAAAGCGCTGGCGACGCTGTAGTACATATGCCAGGCCTGTAGATGGTGCTGCTCTCACAGAATCAGCACATGCAAAGACAGTGTTAAATTGAGCGAAATGAGGAATGGCTAAAATGCATGATCTGTTTGGTATTTTGAAAAATAAAAAGTATATGCCTTATATAGGTATGGTCCTACACTATATTATTCAAATATAGCATGATAGGTCCACTTTAAACTACATGAAAGCAATAAGACCAAGAGTGAGAAGAGACTTAAGAACTCTCCAATAACTCAACAATGTACAACACGATCCATGCTTCGAACAAACAATACCCTTGAAAAGATCCCTTGAGCAATCTCCCGTGGAGTATATTTCATTACAATAGATCATGCATGAACATATGGCTTCCGAAGAGCGACTAATCTGAACCGTAATGGATTGCCGTGCCGTGAAAAGGAAAGGAGGGGGAGGAGGATGAATATAAAGGCAGGAGATGAAGTGATAAGCCGGTGTCAATTAGAGGCTGCTATCTGCCATCAATCCACACCCATTCATCATCTGTGTTCAATAAGCTGCTCAGTGGCGTCTGCGGATGGGGAGATAGAGTAAAATGTTGGAAAAGGAGAGAGTGCAAACCGATGAGGAGATTTCCTTCCCCCAGGACAGAATCACAACAAGAACAACTTCAGTTAGAGTTAAGAGAACGAGTCATCCCTGCACAAGGTGTCCGAGGTAAACGGCACAAATAGTTCACGCATTTAAGTGATTGTTAGTTCTTGAAAAATACGGGTTCTCGTTCAACTGAATGAAGTGTTTCTCAAGCAGGTGGTCGAAAAATGTCTTGATCAGATTCATAAACGGAATCTTTGATCAAATGTTTACTGAGAAAGATTCCTTAAATTAGACAAATAAGAATGGTTTTAACATTGTTTGGGAATTGGTACCAACTCTAGTATTTTACTAATTCACAGCCATACATTGGGACCAGGGTTTCCGTTAGCCGGTAATTAACGGTTTTTAGCTGGTAAAATGTATTAAAAACCATCACTGACAAAACTATATGTGTTTTAATACCTTAGCTTAGAGAATATAAACATGCTTTTCTACAAACCACTTTACAAAAGAGGCCAAATTCTGTTCTAGTGTAGGGTGTCTAGTGTCTAGTATAAGTTTAGGGTTAGGGGATGTTCATATTATGATCCATTCAATCTAAGTTGGACTGGAACAAAGTGCTGTCTAACACAAAATACTACCTATATCAAAAATGATGAATAAAGAATAAAAGAATTTGACAAACAACTAATAACAAAGTAATGTTCTTACAGCCTCTGATAAGCTTACCATTGTGGACATCACAGAAAACAGCTTTCAGAGATTCAGCTTAGCCCTATATACAGATATTTGTAGTAGTAATGGTATAGCAATCAAAAGAAGCTATCTTAAGGTTATGAATATTAACCTTTGCAAGTCAACTGTTTTGTATTCAACTTTAAAAACTAGTGGCAGGGTCAAAAAAGACATTGACAGCTGTACAGCCAATCACCTACAATATTCAATTTCACTTCTCCACAACCTCAGAATTTCACTTCTCCACAACCTCAGAGGGCAGAATTTAGATGTCCGAAGCGGCAGGGAGCCTCCGGTTAATTTCAGGTTGGATCAGATCGCCACCTGGTCATGCATACTGGTGTGATCACAGTCACCTTCCTTCCTGATGCACACACACACACACACACACACACACACACACACACACACACACACACACACACACACACACACACACACACACACACACACACACACACACACACACACACACACACACACACACACACACACACACACACACACACACACACACACACACACACACACACACACACACACACACACACACACACACACACACACACACACACACACACACACACACACACACACACACACACACACACACACACACACACACACACACCGTCTTGGCCTGACCCCTGTGCAGTGACTAACAGGATTTACTCCCGAGACATGCCAGCAATCATTACATGGCTCTTACACAATTAATCCGCCAGCAAAGATCGCCGGTCCAACCTAGGGTCGTCCAATTTCCCATCAGCCCCTTCTGTTTCTACCACCTGCCCTCTCGGCAGCTCTCCACGGCGCAGAATCACATGATAAGGTTAAGCAGAAAGTGAGAAAGAGGGAGCATGTAAGAATGTAATGTACTAGGATGACCCCTAATAAAGAGCACAGTGAACTGCAGCCATGTGATCCAAACTTTAGGCCAAAACAAGGTTTGTTTGTGGGATGGAGCAGAGGAGAAGGAAGTAAAGGAAGGGGAAGTAAAGATGTTGACAATGCGTGGCGCAGGCCCAAAACAGCACTTTTTCACTCTCAGGGTGAAAATGAGAATGGGGGTCACGTCTAAGGCCAACCAGACCTCGACTCAGGAACAGAAGTCCCAGTTTTCTGAATGATTGGAAGTCCAGCTGTTGGCTTGTTTGCTGGTGAACTGTATGCATTGGTGCCTGTATTTGTGTGCTTCCAGACACACACACACAATCACACACACACACACACACACACACACACACACACACACACACACACACACACACACACACACACACACACACACACACACACACACACACACACACACACACACACACACACACACACACACACACACACACACACACACACACACACACACACACAAATAACAGCAGGGGAGAGGGCCAAAGTCCTGATGATGCAGCTGGAAATGATGGGACCTTAATCTCTTCTCCTCCGTCGACTGATCCTTGGCCAAATCTGGGCTTCTCTCCCTCTCTCATCTCTTTCACGCTTGGCCTCCTGGTTTCAGACGCCTCCGTCATTTCCCCCCTCCCCATTCCTTCGTTTTCTATCTCTTCCCTGAAACTCCCGCCCACTTCCCCCTGTGCCAGCCTCTGTCGATGCACCCTTTTGTTCCTTTGCATCAGTGGCTAGACAAAACTCGGGTTAGCCTGACCGTCTGACAGGCTCAGACCCAAACAGACAGAGGCCACCTCACAACGAAACACCCAGCCAAAGAAAAACATGCAGCTAAAGCTTGATTACTTCCCGACGGGGCATTGTGACCACATTTTCCCACTGTGAACCGACAATAAAACGACAGATGGAAACCCAAGCTCGACCCTAGGCAACATTCGACACCATCTTAATCTCTGGAATGGACGATATTCTTATTCAAATTGGCCGGGAGATGTTTTAAAACCTTGGTTAATTTCTAACATATGCCTTCAATTATACGCTGTACATTCAAACACAGTTGCATACCACACATGTTTTCCTCACAATCCAAGGCCTGCAGTAGGATTAGAAGTGAAGAATAGAGAAAGTCACGACATGGGATTCATGGAAGCAGTAAGCAACTCAGCATGGAAGGTAAATAGGTTGTGCACATGTTCAGTAAGTAGCCAAAGAGACAGAAAGCAGGAGGATATCATAAATAAAAAACAAAAGGAGGATCATGTAGAGTGAAACAAAAACAATGAGACTTGGAGAGGGGTCAGCGCTCATGGTTTGATTGTTTGAACAGCGGGTGCGGCTTTGAGAGAAAAAGTAAAAGCCAGCAGTGTAGGGGCAGATTAGCGGTAGCTCGCTACAGTGAAAGGGTGGTGGGCGGAGAGCAGGGTTGCGGTGGGTTTGCTGTTATGGGGTAACCGGGTCCCTGGGGGTTTTGTTGTTTGCAATGCCCCTCCCGTCAGACCTTGGATCGCTGTCAGCCTGACTCTGTCAGAGGACTGGTGATTGGAGGGGGGTGAATGCAGTGTGTGGAGGAGGCAGTAAGAAAGGCTTTGCCAGAAGCTCAGTTCATGTGAGGTCTACTGGAGATTTAGGGAGTTGGAAAGGGGACATATGCTCCACTTCCTGTCAGGCTACCAGCGCAATACTTATTGTCGCCCTGAAACAAGAAAATGTGCAGCCGCAGGGTGTCCCATTTAACAGAAATCTACCTCCCCTTCCATCCAGCTCTGGCTTCTTTTTTTCTGTCTCTCTTGTGTTGAAAACAGCAAAGCCTGGGGCTGTTATATTGGAGGAATTCTAACCGGCTTAGCAGGGCGCGCTCTCTGTTTTAGGAATGATACTAAATGTCTTCATCTGTGACTGTGGTGGTGTAAAGGGGATTCTCTAAAGGGAAAGGGCATGTCGGCATCAAAACAAGGCCGTATTTTATATATATAGAGTTCTCAAACTGTTTTATGTCTTGTCAAGGTCCTATGATTTGATAAAGTTGGACCAGTCAACATCAAAAATTTAAATTAGAGTTTAATCCCAGATAAAATGTATGTTAAAGGGTCGTGAACATATTGTGATTGAATGTTACTGTATGTTAGAGACTCATCCCTTATTAGTCTTTATGTTTGACTTTGTCGATGTAGTAAATTGAGCTCCAGCTGCGAAGCAAGAGAGATTTCAGACAAACTGACAATAAAATATTACTGTAGAAGTATCATATCTCCAAAACAGACCCTATGAATAATAAATGGGCTTTACTGATTTACTTTCAAACTGTTTAAACGTCTACACTGCATGTTGGGCGTCTACTCAGTTGAGGCTTAACTTGTGCCCACAACTCAAATGCATTCTCTAGTAAGGATATTTCAGAGCAATATAAACTGTTCCTCCTGAAACCCATAACCTCCTGAAGGAGCCCCAGAACCCTGCTCTGAAACCCCCTTTTTACACACACAGAAACAGCGCACAGTCCATCACAGTAACTGCGACTGCATTTCAAATACGCACTCAGTCAAACGTGATTAACCTCCCTCTGGGGATATTTTTACGGCCTTGTGCCAACCGCCTGGTAAAGGATTGGGCTCATTGTGAGGGCAACGACAAGGCGTCAGAGCCCGAGGCTGAGGACAAGCCGCAGGAACGGCCCGATGGAGAAATCCCAGCCAATTTACTGCTAACCTTCCACGGGTCATGAGATAAGGTGAGGCTGGGTGTGTATACGTCTTATAAAGGAGCTACTGTGCAACTGGATAAATCTATCAGGAGGTTTGAGCTACAGCCCAATAACTTTATTTATTATTCTCTCTCTGTCAGATAAAGGAAATGTGGAATTACACCTGCTTGGCAGTGCTCTGAGTGAAAGGTTCAGTGCATGTGTGAGAGTAGTTAATAGGTGTGTATAGGAGCATACATCAGGTCAGTGCAGTTTTTCCCTCTGCACAGAACAAAGAACAATGAAATATATTTTCAATTTGATGTATTCAGAACATAAAGCTGTGTTTACCTCTTTATTTCACCTATTCTTTACTCATTTCTTGATGGTCTTTGTGGCCTTTTATGTCATTATGTAACTACGTTTTAGACTTTTAAAGCAGCATCATGTCTCTTTGTATTCCAGTCATCTGATAGACAAAGTTCAAATAACATATAATCACTGTTCGAAATGGGGGGGAGCCAGGGGGAGCTTGGATCCCCTAAAGAGAGGGGGAGCTACCCTGAAGGCCGACTTTGAGATAAATAGGGGGAGCCCAAACGAATTGTGCATATTTGTGTCACACAGATTAGAAATGTTGAGTTCCTGTAAATAAAAGTTCTTGAAATAAATAATAGTTATTGTTCATTACAGTTTCTGAATATTAGTTTTATATTTGTGAATGTTTCTGGATGTTGACATCTGTACGTGGCGACGCTGCATTCTTTACGCTACTTACGTTGCTATGGTTACGGTGGCGATGCCGGCGCGGTATTTGAAATGTTCATATTGATATTTTTTTAACTCTGGCTTTGTAATAACAAATATAATGAAACGAAAACAGCCAAGCCTTGCAGCTTTTGGATTCACAAGCAAAGAAGCGGAGGAGTCTAAAAATGACAACGTGAACGGAACAACTTTTAGTTGGCCGGCTGTAAGCGGCGTTAGGGTCGAGTTTGACAGCTCCACACCGAGGGCCCTGAAAAAAAAAAAGGGCTCCCGCGAAAGCAAATGGGTAATTCAAACACTGCATATAATAACCATATGAACAAACGCTGTAGTATTGACCAGTACACAGTATTCATCCACTCATATACTTCATGTCAGAAGAATACCCAATTATTTGTGAAATGGTAGGTTAATAATTAAAATAGAAAACGTCCACAAGCCAACAGTTGTTTACAGTTGGGTAATGACACATGACTGAAGCGGGCCTCTAAAAAAACACTTGTAGAGACTGAAATCAGTGTTTAAGAATTCATATTCAATTCTGTGGGTCAACCAGAGTGCACAGATAGCATGCCTTCCACATCCACCACACTTCAAAACTAAAATAAGCTCCCCTTCTTCTAGCAGTGTTGAAAGTAAAACACCTCTGAAAATCTGAGTGCATAGAAATATTTTCCTAATCGCAATTACGTTGAGTGAGAGAAGGAGAGGCGCCTAATGTATACACAGCGTGTGGAAGAAGTACACAGCGCTAAATTGGATCTGAACAGGATCTGTATTGGTTTGCTACAGATGACATTGTGTTGCAGTTAAGATATCTAATCAGAGATTAATAGCGCCACAAAAAAACAACTACTGATTTACAAGCTAATGGAAACACGTCTACCTGATTGTGTGTGTGTGTGTGTGTGTGTGTGTGTGTGTGTGTGTGTGTGTGTGTGTGTGTGTGTGTGTGTGTGTGTGTGTGTGTGTGTGTGTGTGTGTGTGTGTGTGTGTGTGTGTGTGTGTGTGTGTGTGTGTGTGTGTGTGTGTGTGTGTGTGTGTGTGTGTGAGCGAGGCAGTCTTTTAAGCTTACTTTCAGAGCTGCGAGCTGATCATGAATATTTAAGACTAGGCTGATATCTGAAATATAGTTTTTGGTTCTGTGCCTTTTTTGTGCATGCTAAATAAGAAGAAAGTACAAGAGCCAGGGCACCAACATAAATAGAGACTTTGAAGCTGTTGCCCATTCACTATGAAGGATGGGTTTCTTTCATCCCAAGCATTTGTAGGATGAATTAAAAATCTCGGAATAAACTGCATTTTGAATGATCAGGAGGAGAGCGCTCTGGAGAGTATTTATAAATTAAACATGCAGAGTAAAGCCTTTCGGCTGAATCCAAAGGTGTCTGCTGCATTGCTGAATAAGAAGGATGGGCGAGTGGGTGGGTGGAGGCTTTGTTTTGGTGGGTGGGGTAACTTTGAAACTCACTGTCTAATAGAGTCATTCTCGGAGCTCCGAAAATCTCCCGAAGGTGTTCGATATGAAAGGGCGCCTCTTGCTTCCACTCAAGCGTTCTCAGATTGTATCTCTGTATCATGCACTATTCATGCTCTGGGTCTGTGTTGTGTTGCTCTGCAGGTGGTTGGGAGGAAGAGGAGGATGCAAATGAAATATGGATTATCTCCTCTCAGTGTCTGGCTAAGCCCCACCGCTGCTTTTCAATGTAGCTCCCCTCCCACTCAGCCAGCTGCAGGCCTAAAGCATCTGGCTGCAAACCCCCCACACACACAAACACAAACACACACACACACACACACACACACACACACACACACACACACACCATGTATACATCACTTCAGGGGACATTACATTGACTTACATGCACTTCCAGGAGACTTATCCTAACCTTAACCATAACCAACACATGCCTAACCATTATGTCCCCATAAGGGAGGCGAGTCCCCACGCGTGACTGTGTAAACAGATTTAGGTCCCCACAAGGATAGTAATGCTAGGTCACACACACACACACACACACACACACACACACACACACACACACACACACACACACACACACACACACACACACACACACACACACACACACACACACACACACACACACACACACACACACACACACACACACACACACACACACACACACACACACACACACACACACACACACACACACACACACACACACACACACACACACACACACACACACACACACACACACACACACACACACACACACACACACACACACACACACACACACCTCTATCCATCTCCCCATATGATGGAAAAACCTCTTGTACCAGCCCGTTGTTGTTCAGTGATTTCTGTTCAACAGGAAATGCTGACTTCTGAAGATTTAGATATCCAGTAAACAGGACCTTGACCCAAAATAGCCGTCAGCTTGAAGAGGAGTGATGACAGACTGTGAACTGTCCTATTATGACATGGGTCAGGGTAGTTTGGATGACAGATATCATCCGACCGCGCTCCTTACAGGAAGGAAGCCTCAGCCCAACCCTTCAGGGTCCTCTGGGACGTCAGCCAAAACTGCCTTTAACCGTAACCCACACAGGAGTCTGGTACTTCTAAATATTACCTACAGTGGTAAAACTCAAACTATGGATTTACTCTAAGGGGTGATTCCGTTTCTTTACAACCTTAGGTGTTATTTTTGGCAATAATGGCCAGCGTTCACATTTGGTAGTTATAGCGTTATACTCAGCAAATCATCAGCTGAGATCTTGGAATGTGCAATGATTGCTAATACAATGTTGGGCTGGGCAGGAAGAACAAGCCGTTAAAACATCATGAAGACTTCAAACAAACTTATTTAGAAGGGAAGATGAAGGCCGACGGCAAAATGATCGCCCAAGCCATCCCTAAACATCGATTTGGGTTTACAGGCCGACTAAAAGGCTCAAGCTACTGTTTCTGGCCACAAAGACACACGAAGACTTCCTGTGGGGAATTACTGACTTAATATCGCTAATATCTGGTTTCTTGTTGTTTTTATTACTGTTGACTAAGGGTTTAGATAGTGCTGACAGAAACGATGGACGAATGTACGGGGATAACATCAATTATGTAATAAGGCAGAATTAGCCTTTAAGAGATTTTCTGAACGTTTTTCGTACCGAGTATTCTGCCATCAAAGGTGTCTTTCGTAGATGACGTAGAGGTGGTTGGCCGCTCAAGGTACATTATAAAAATGTTTGCATTACAGACCCTAATTTGACCTGTTCTGTATCAGACTAAATTGCAACGTTTCTACAGTGCTCATTTAAGGAATGACAGTTGTATAAGTGGTCAAATGTATTTATAAGATCTTCATTCTCACAGTGTACCGGGGATAATTTGAAGTAATGAACACACTCAACGATTGCTCATTTTGCTTTGGACCCCCTGGCGTGTCTACAAGGACCTTTGGGGATCTCCAGACTCCACTTTGTAATATATCCACAACACAACTGCTTTAACCCCGGGGGAACGTGGGTAATCTTAAAGTAATTATGCAAATAACATCAGTCATCGTGGCACACTTTGGTGAGTGTTGCTCGAAGCTCGTCCATTAGCAGCAGAGTTCTCCTGCAGCAGAGATAGAGCCGCCGCCTCCCCGTCTACAGCTGTGATTATCAGGAACACTGAGGAGCTTGTGTGTTTTGGTCTCGGTCAGACGGAGGATGTCCGGTGCGCTCTGGCCATCTGATTACCCACAATTCTGATGCCGTGCAGCCACTGCAAATCAAGTTAGCCTCCTCTGCTTCCCCTAATTGACACAAATGAAAGGTGCTTTCCAGGGTGGATGTCTGAGTCTTTGGAGCAAACTCGATGAAACCTAAAACCAGGAAACAGGATGAGACTCTCCTGTATGTGTGGTAGGAAGCACTGTAT
Source organism: Notothenia rossii (assembly GCF_949606895.1). Classification (NCBI taxonomy): domain Eukaryota; kingdom Metazoa; phylum Chordata; class Actinopteri; order Perciformes; family Nototheniidae; genus Notothenia; species Notothenia rossii. The sequence continues at coordinate 7,733,459 of NC_136909.1, read as the reverse complement.
TTATTGAAGATCGATGAGGGCTTTCAGATTCAAATCATCTGCTAAAGTCATTTTCAATTACACATTTAGCTTAATAAATGGCACTGTAACTTAAAACACTGCTGTGATTGTCAAGCAGTTATAATACAAAGTCAATTGGCTGTGAGGACTCATGCTAATGTCAGGAGAGTGGGGATAGACAATGTCCTTACTCCAGGGCACGTGTTTATCTTATTGTAATGGCAGGCGGCGTTTTGCTGGCCTTGCACTATAAACATAGCGGGAGCTGGGCAAACTGTATGCAGACGGGAAGGAAACTGAGGGTCACTTTCCTGCTGTCTGAACACCAGGAATCCAACCCCACCCTGGTAGGACGATTTCATAAATAACGCAGGGTTAAATGGTACAGTCCCGCAGAAGTTATACAATGCTGGTGTTCTCCTTAGTACAGCTATGGGCGATCTGGGTATGCCCGGGAAAACAGAATGAGATAATCCATAGTCCTTTAAGTCAGTGAAACATTACAGCTGCAATGGTTGTTCATCGACTAAATGTCAACTATTTAAAACATTTATTCATATTTAAAGTCATTTTTTATGCAGAACTGGCTGAAAATGCCTCTCAAACATAGAGATTTCCTGCTTTTCCTGTTTCTATCTTAACCAACTGAATATCTTCGAACTTAAAGGTAGGGTAGGTAAGAATGGAGAAACCAGTTTGTGTGCGCTCAAATTTGAAAGCCCCTCCTCGGCACGAGATAAGTTTGTGCACAGATGGAAGGCTGACAGGCAGGTAGGCCATCCAGTTATTTTAGCCGGGCCGTCTCAGATGATTGGTCGTGCTTTTTACAGCACCACGGTTTCCACAGATTTTTTAATGTATTTATTGTCAAAGCATTTAATGTATTAATTGCTATCGGGATGTTAAGAGCATTCCATGGAATATAACAAAAAGTATTTCTGAAGTGAATTACCTACCCCACCTTTAAGGATTGACAAAACAAGAAATGTAAAGACTTAGACTTGATGGAAACTGGGATCAAATGTTTCCCTATCTTCTGACATTTTATAGACCAAATGTTAAATCAATTACTGTTGAAAATAGTCAGTGGACTAACCCATCATTTAAATAATTGTTAGTTGCAGTCATATTGAAAGTAAGTGAGGTCATACTTGTCAACCCTCCCGATTTTCGCGGGAGACTCCCGATTTCATTGCCCTCTCCCGGTTTCCTCCCGGGGTCATATTTCTCCCGCATTTCTCCCGATTTCTGACAAAATCAGATTTACACACGACTGTTTCCACTCGGACTTTAATACAGCTACACCATTGTTTGGTTTCCATGGTAACACGTCTCTTTAGTAGCGCGCGCAACTCAAAGTCTGATAGGGTGAGGCAGATATTCACAGAAAACAGAACAATAATCGACAACTACTCTACTCTCTGCTCACTCCTTTCCTGTAAAATACAGGTCCAGCCCACACATATGCTCCATCAAGGACGGTGCTACAGGCCGCAAGTCAGTTCACTTACAACTGCAATAAGCATGTTAATGTTAATCTAACAGCTCCGGCGATCCACTAGCACCCCCCCCCCCCCCCCCCCCTCCCTGAAAAGCAGTCTCCTTCTTTTGCATTTTCAATTCAGCCAATGGGTATTACCTTATCACAAAAGGAAAGGCCTAATCATCTGAACAAGATAGAGAAGCCAATCAGTCCAAGTTCAGCCTATTTCAGTCCAACTTCTAAATCTGTTCAGAGCATATTATGGGCTGCTGTGCGCTGACCCGCTGGTACAGCCCTCACAAACATGTCAGCTCCTCTGTTAGAAAGCAAACTTTAATGAGCATCCTCCTCCAACTTTCTGTAAATAGCCAGGACAGAGGGTTAGTGAGGCCTCATCACCCAGAGGTTTACCTCCGCTGTTACCTCTGCACCAGCTGGCCTGAGCTGCTTCGTGCGAGAGTGTAAATATCGGGAGTGAGCGGAGGCCCATGCTCCGGCCCACACAGAGAGAAGGGGCTCCACGTAAAGGGGGGGAGCGGGTCCTCTGTCTGAAGGCTTAAAATAGAGTGGAGGGTGTGAGATGACTGCAGCCAGACCAACTGAGTGGAGAGCTTTTGTCAGGAGGAGGTTTGGGAGGAGGGGGGTGCGTTCAACAACTCTGTGCAATGAGTTCTGCAGAAGTGTAGCGCAAAAATAACTCGCTACAATCGCACATGTACTGACACACACTCAGAAAGACAGACGTCATTTGTGGTGAGAGAAAAACTGTCTGGAAAATCTTTTGAATACGTGTAACAAAATCAGACATATGAGTGTTAATAGAGGGAGAATCGTGAAATTGTCGAGGAGCTTTCACTGCGGGTTTAACAGACCCATACTCCACAAGCTGCTGAGTAAAATAACGCCACAGTTGAGTAATTCGCCCTGTAAGACATCGTTTTTTAAGATTATTATAATGTATTTTTTACTAGCTGTGGTCACAAAGGAATCATATCAGAGGTGAACAAGGCTGACTGATTTTCAGCGAAGTCTAAACATATTAAAGTCGTCTCTAACATGATGTTTCTCTCAGCAGCAGCCAAACAGTAGGGCGATGCTCTGAGGAACACACACACATACAAACACACCCACACACACTGTCTGCCACAGGACTTTTATTTGCGAGTTTGAAAAAAAGATATTCTGGACAGTGACAGACAGCCCTTTCCAATAATCCTCCCCGAGAAAGAGCTGTAAGAAGCAAAGACTCTGGAGAAAGAAAAGCAGGCACACAATCGAAAGTAAATCTTTTTTCTGGGATAACTGAATATAACCACGGGGCTTTTTTGTCAGCTTTACACTGCTAGAAAAGAAGTAGATCTGCAAGTTTCTCAAAAGGTCCTAGTCAGCTTTTCACACAGGATTGCAGAGGTTACAAAAGCACTGCGTAGGAAGTGACTTGGAGGGCTGGAGCATCAACAGCGTTAACCACAATACAGACTAACATCCTGTGCTATTCCTTAATGCCTCGGCAGGAATGTGAAGTTCATACACAAAAGGTTGTCTGAGGCAGCGTCTGGAGACAAGAAGGCACACATTGTATTCTTAAAAGGTGACGTTAATGTCAATACATGACGTGGATACCAATCTGTCTTGGAGTGAAGTTACAAATATAAATCACTGTCCATTTTATCACAAATCTATGCGCCAGACTTTCTCTTCACAAACGATAGAGGACGTTAAAATAACTCACTGCTGCGATTTCACGAGAGCTTACATAAGGACTTTTTCAGTGTTTGAAATGATGCAACCTGCTGTAAACCAGAAATATTAATATTTGAAGGGGAATTGATAAGAGGAACTCATTCTCGCTTTTCCTAAACCTCTCCGTTTCACATTACGCTTTGATTGGCATCTGAAGCCTGCTAGCATCGCACATCAAATTCCTGTGACAGAAAGCAGCTAGCAGTGATAATGTTCACAAAGAATACAGGAAGTTAGCGTCAGGTACGGAAGCAAACGAGAGACAGAAGTATTTGAATTTTATCAGAAACCGAATTTAAAGCATTGAAAATCATTACTTTGAAAATCATGTATCTGAATATTTTTGCTCCGTATTATCCTATGTGAAATTAAAATGTAACAATTCAAGTTAAAAACATTTGAATAGTCGAATTCAGATCCCAAAAATTCAAGTGAAAAAAGGTGATAAGTGATCAAGAAGCAGCATGTGTTTGAAGCCCAGAAGCCCCCTTACACAGCTAGCATTAGCATTAAAGAACATTAGCACGTGTTGAATTGTTGCTAGTTGCCTGATGCACGTGTTTACAGATCCTCATTCTGGATGCTGTTTCTTTCATTTATTATAGAAATGTTCACAAACACATGCATTTTCAAACAGTTTCTATGCAAATCAATGCACTAATGTGTTAAACTCCTGGGCTCTGACTAGGGCTGCACGATATATCATGTCGTGACGATAATCGCGTTATGCCCATGCACGATATTGACTTCGCAGGACGTGCGATTTTTGATTTATTTAAAGAAAAAGAAAAACATGCGGTATTAAAGTGGGGTAGGTAAGTTTGAGAAACCGGCTCGAGATACACTTTCTGTTATATTCCATGGAATGCTCTTAACATTCCGATAGCAATGAATATCTGAAGTGCTTTGACAAAAAATCCATAAAAAACATCATCTGTGTAAGCCGTGGTGCTGTAAAAAGCACGACCAATCATCTGAGCCAGCCCGGCTAAAATAACTGGATGGCCTACCTGCCTGTCAGCCTTCAATCTGTGCACAAACTTATCTCGTGCCCTCATTGGTCATGTGAGCGTTCGTGTGTGTTGGAGGAGGGGCTCTGTAAGGAAGTGGCAGATTTTCCCGGCTGTGTATTTTCTAATTCTAGCGCACTCGAGCTGGTTTCTCCAAAATTACCTACCCCACCTTTATGTAGGCAAATTCATTCAAACACGTCATGTTACAATTATTGTGCTGCTTGCTACAAAAGGAAAAGTCGCGCGGCTCTCATGTCAGGGGTACTTGAGTGAGTGACATGCAGGCTCTGCATGCACAGCAAACCACCAATCACAACCTTTCTTGATCAGATCACAGCAGGATAACCGAGCTAGCTCAGATTGTTGCTCTGATCACTTAAGATCCAGAAGTCTGTGACTAAAATCCTTCATCCGGTTAAATATTGTTAAAGAAATACCAATTGTATAGCATTAAAGTTCAAGAAAGGATGGTTGCGGACAAAAATAACTGTCTCAGTGTTTCCCATACATTGATTTATTTGTGGCGGGCCGTCACAATTAAATATCGTCCGCCACAAATGGATCTCATAAAAAAATATATATATTATTAATTTTTTTTTTTTTTTTGTAGTCTAATGGATAGTGAGGTGGGCTGATGATCGGAAGGTTGTGAGTTCAAATCCTGCCTGGAACAACACTACTAGTGTGCCCTTGAGTAAGGCACTTAGCCCTCGGTTACTCCAGGGAGAATGTCCCTGTAATTGGTTATTGTAAGTCGCTTTGGAATAAGGCGTCTGCTAAATGCCTGAAGTAAATTGTAAATGATATTTTACAATTTCACTCATTAACAACGCAACACAGAGCAACAAGATCGTTGTCTACAGTAGCCATGAGCTCGCATGTATTATCGTATTTGAGGGGGGGGGTGGATGCATGGACCACCCGAATAGGTTAAGGGGCCTTTGGCTTTTCTTGCCGAGGGGGTGCGGTGCCCCCACAAATAGAATCAAATTCTGTGGGAAACACTGCTGTCTTTTCTTCAATTCCTGTATTTTTTCATATCGCAGGGTAAGAAAATATCGCATGTCAGTTTTTCCCAATATCGTGCAGCACTAGTTCTGAGCAAATCACTAGGCGCTTATAGCTAATGATACAGTTTAAGCTAACAGGGAGGCTTTTTTCCAAGTTTTTTCCACCCATCACTATTCAAATGTGAGCCGATCATGGCACAACAAAACTGCTTATTAAATCCTCGTCATTCTGGTTTCTTTTCTAACCCCAAAAGCCTCTGAAACCATATTGGCTCAGATGGTTTTTACCCTGCTGTGAACAAAAGGTTTGAGTAATCACAGAGTCTTCAAATGCATATCCTGACATGACACAGAGCTGATTTCATTAAAAGTCAGTTCCCGTCTGAGCCTTCACAGCCAGATGAGTCAGAGGGTCGGCATCAAAGCCAGCAGGCAGTGTTGCTGCTGCCTTATTGTGCACCGGCTCAACACCTGACTTCTCCGGGCTGCTTCAGCTCAGCCATGCAGCAGCTCCTTAAATCAGAACGAGTTTGTGTCTGACAGCTGGGTTTGGAGAGGGACTCATCATCTCCCCGACCTGAGACATCCCCAGATTTCACTGCAATTACTCTGAGCATCTGCGCAGTATCCAGGCTTCAACCGGCTGAGCAGTGTGTGGAGCATCACCCTCGCACTCACACTGGCAGCATGACAATTTCAGCAAATAAATAAGACATATAACAATTGTTTCACGTCTAAATCAGGACTTTGGATGCACCCTCATTTCATTTGAATGAAATTCTGACTGAGACAAAGAGAGACAAGTCAGAGTTATAAGCATTGCGTGCCAGAGAGCATTAGTTATAGCAGACAGGCACAATCCAATAACAAAATGAACACTCAATCTTATTTCAGATCCCTGGAAGCATTGGATTTATGTTTTTCTCTAACTGCTGTGAACACATCGACTACTCGCTCGAGTGCCCCAGTCATGGTGCATATTTCATATCAAGCCCATTGTCTACCCCACCGGGGCCTCAGCAAACGGTCCGACGTGGGAGAAAACACTGGAGTGGATTCCGCAGACCAAAGCCCATTAGTCCACTGGCCTCAGGAAGGAACTAGGCAATATCTCAACATGATGAAAAGAACTTTTAAAGGCCAGTGATGCGGTGAAGAAAGACTACAGAAGGATGATCTCTGAAGACTTCTGCTAAACCTGAGGAATGTATCCAACAGGGAACAGCCTGTTCCAGATTATGATTCAAAGATGCAAAGACAAAGTTAATGCCACACCACCACAAATGATACTCCACAGTGGGAAAGAAAGTGATGACTCACTGTTTACACATAACTTAGTCTGTCGTGTAATGAGACGCTAACAGACCTCCACCCCTCCAAAGCCTCAAACACTCAATGCTGAGAAATATTTCTTCAGGAATTGTGCCCACACGAATACGTCTCACAACAAGAGTGAAGCTGTATCCTATTAACTGCATCTGTGTTGACTCTGTGCTTCACCACAAACACAAGTCATATCTATCAGCAACATGACAATGTTTTATTCAAAGAATGTGTCAACGACTCGATAATGAAAGTATAAATGCTACTGTATCATGCTGACAGATTGCAGGGAACGTGTTTAATTTAGAAATATTTGCATGAAATGAAGGTGAAACAGATGGTGCTTGGAGAAGAAGAATCCTCTTGGATTAAGGGCTGGTTTAAACATAAAGGTCCAGATCCTGACCAAGGCCAAGATGATTAGATTTCCCAACTGGTCCATCGGTGTTCACAAAGGCAAGACTCGGAGAAAATCCTGAAGTTCTAAACAAAATGTGTTGGAAACGATGTTTGATTATTGGCCATGAGTAACGCTAGTAAAACAATACTAATTGAGCTTCAAGATATCGGAGGGATTGATAATTTTGGCAATTACTGTCATTAAATTAAAAAATATCATGGTGTGATTTTTTAAGAGGATCCTTGCCAAACAAATATGTCTTTAAAGGTGGGGTATCTAATTTTGGAGAAATCAGCTCAAGTGCGCTAGAATTTGAAAATAAACAACCGGAAAAAATCTGCCCCTTCCTTCAGACTTCCTTACAGAGCCCCTCCTCCAACACACACGAACGTGCACATGACCAATGAGGGCACGAGATAAGTTTGTGCACAGATGGAAGGCTGACAGGCAGGTAGGCCATCCAGTTATTTTAGCTGGGCCGGCTTAGATGATTGGTCGAGCTTTTTACAGAACCACAGCTTCCACAGATGATATATTTTTATGTATTTATTGTCAAAGCGTTTAATATATTCATTGCTATCGGGATGTTAAGAGCATTCCATGGAATATAACAAAAAGTGTTTCTGAAATAAATGACATACCCCACCTTTAAGTATACGATTTATAGAAAGCAGCTCCACAAACCTTTATTCAAAATGGTATTTCAACACATATGAAACATACAGATTTGTGCTTCTTCCGAAACAAAAAATAGGAAGACATCAGTTAGTCTGGAAAGCAGGCAGATTTGAATCACCAGCATCCATTTAGGAAGGCATTGAAGGATTTCTCGGAACAAAAGCAAGTATGTGCAGCAGGGCATCACACCAGAGAAACAGGACAATGATATCTGACACATAACTACTTCAGCAGAGGAGACACAGTGTAAACCAAGGCCACCAATCAGAAACACTGCAAGCACTCTGTGCAAAAGAATAACCTTTTAGAATATTTGTAATATATGTTTCTCTTGCCACATTCTTAACATTCAGTGGCAACAAAATGCAGTATGTATCCGATGGAAAAGGGCTAAAAGTACTCGAAAAAACTAGCTAAAAGAGGAATAACATCATGGACATGTTAGTTTTTAGTATATGCTTCAAAAGTCAGGGTGATATAGGGTTGCAACAGACTCCTCTTACACACTGCACGCCAAAAAGAGAAGCCACGTGCTGAGGGGACTGTTATTTTCTCCTGAAAAACAAGGGCTGCAAATTCCTGACATGTTGTGGGGATTAGAGAGCAATTCTGTGGAATTCGCGAACCCCATATGGTGACGAGGTGCTCACATCGTCCCGTATTAGAGGTTTGTGTTCCCTGCCAGGAGATCCAGTACTTGTTTAAAAGCCAAAATAAAGATTAAGCAACAGAGGGGAGCAAAGACAAGGCCAGCAGTGTGGAGTGGGAGGATACTCACTTTGCTCTGAATGGTAAAACCTTCTCTTGATAGTTATTTCAAGAGTAGGAAAGGACTGATGGCAGGGCAGAGTCCTGCACGGGTCTGATTTTCAAGACCCGCTCCCGCCCCGCCCAATACCGAACCCGCCCCGCCACCCGCACGTATGCAATTAGTTCCGCGAACCGACCCGTCGGCACAAGATCCGCAAACCGACCGGAACCCGCATATATATGAGCAGTGGAAACATGCAATTATTAACACACGAAGTTGCGTATTTGGCTCAAAAAGCGTGGGATGTTGGTTATTCTCTCCATTCTAGGATGACACCGAAAGTCTCCCAGACGTTGGGTTTCACTCTTGAGGAAGAGTTATTGACAATGCTGTATTCTCCGAGCTTCGCCTTCACCTCAGACATTTCGAATGTGGCGCGCTCAGAAGCAGATTGATGCGCTGCAGAGGTTATGATTATGCGCAGTCCCGCGGGGGAGAGGTCTGAGGATTTAAACATTTAATTAAATTATTATTACGCCTATTTTAATATATTTATTATGCAACACCCGCGACCCGACCCGCATCTTCTTTTGTTTTACCCAGAACCGAACCCGGAATTATAAAAAAAATGTAAATCCAAAAATATCGATACTTGGTATCCGTGTATCGATACAATATCGCCACGCAAGGTATCGTGATACTAACTGATGGGTAGGTAAAGGGGGGCGGAGAGGGGCCCGTCAAATGGATCATGACTCATTTGAGGTATTAGTCCACTGCTGTTCCAGTTTCCCAAATCTCCTCTATAGACTTCCGGGATAACACACAATGAGTCAGCCCCTGGACACTGTGAATGAAAAGATGGTGGCATTCTGATCCAGTCCTCAATGAATTCAGGGAATGAGCAATAAGCTCCTATTATGTAAATCTCTGGAGTTTTACGGGAAATGCCCCATCCTGACTCCAATCTGTAGAGGACCTCTTACCTGTGTGATGACTAAGCGATGTCGAGGAGGATTAGCAGCTATGATTGAGTGTTTACAGCGCCTTCGGTAATGGCATCACCAATCCCCCCCTCCCCCCCTCCTCAGGCATTTCTGAAGTATCATCCAAACAGATTCTCTGCACATCCAGCTCGAATTACGTTGTCACAGTCTGAGAAATTAGCCTCTGTAATGGTGTGAGTGCATGGCTGTCATATTTCATCACACCCGTTGTTTCACAAGACCAGCCAGGCGACAGACAAAAACCGACCTTGCAGATATTATCAAGGAAATGTCATCTCTGCTGCATCCCAGTTTGACAGCAGGCGGCCTAAAAGGGGCACGAAAGAGATATCGTACCTCCGGGATAAAACCTTGTGAGTTGTGTCACCAAACCAAAGCAGTGTGTTGCATCATCAAGGCTGCCCTGACTGTTCAAGCTGAGATATTAGAGAGGGGGGCTGCGCTGACTGATTGAGACTCCGACAGCCCCATTAGCGAGGCACGTTCCAGAGGCATGCAACAATTAAGGCAGCTCTGACTGCCAGGGAGGACTGAAGGATCCATGAATCCGCCAAGTGCACATCATTCAAGGCAGCCAAGTTGAAACCCCGAGCCAAATGAAGAAACTTCAAGAGAAAAATATCCATACAAACAGGATATCGTAGAGACTACAGTGTGCGTTTATAATTGCTTCATTATGAAACATGCTCATAGGCAATCACAATATTGTATTTCCAATGAAAAGAAAGTGGCATTGGACCGACTGTGATGTTTTGCTGATGATATAATGAGTCATTGTTGGCCTTACCGAGGATGTTATCGTTCAACTCAAAGCGGATAACCTTTGTAACATGACTGTCAGTCTTTCTGCTAGCAGTGTTTCCTGCTAAAGAATGTTGAGTATTCTGTCTGTCTCTTATACATGTGTACAACAATATTATCTTTAACTTCAATCACCAGTGGGGCTGCTCGATTATGGCAAAAATCATAATCTCGATTATTTGGGTCAATAATTGGTATCACGATTATTAAAAACGATTATCCATTTACTGAAAAAAAATGTTTTAACAGTATGTTTTTAACAGTTGATTACCCTGAACTTTAGGTATAATTCAACTGAAAAACCAATAAAAAAAGTGGTTTTAAAATACATTTAAAATTGAAAAATAATTTAAAGAAATAATCGTTTTATTTCGATTATGTTGTTTGCATAATCGTTGCAAGCCAAAATCGTAATTGCGATTAAAATACGATTAATTGAGCAGCCCTAATCACCAGTCTTTCTAAGTTCCTATTCTGTTATATTTTAACGTCCTGAGTGTTAAGGTACTTGATCTTGATTGAATAGTAACACCAGTGAGAAGTACTGTCGAAAAAACTATAAACACACATCTAACTTTTTATTATGCAAGGCAAGGACAGATGGATAACTTCCTGAATGAATCTGGAATGCTGTCGAAAAACGAATACTGTCGAAAAAACTAGTAAACGCAGATCTCACTTTTTATTATATGTGGCAAGAACAGATGGGTAACTTCCTGAATAAATCACAAAGGAAGCATGAATCCAGAAGGCATGTACCTAACAGCAGTATTTAGCTTGTCCGTGTTCACAGGGGACAGCAATGTGTCTGGTCACACTGATGGGGATATCAGATCTCTTCTGGCTTTTCATTTTCACACATTCTCGGAGCTTCTACAGAGAGGCTGACCCACTTCACAAGCCCACTGCACAACACTGCAGTGCTGCCGCCAGCAAAGTGCACTTCCAAATATGCACAGCACACAGGAATTCATATAGGAGCGTCTATTACATTCTCTCAGTATCCACAATGCGCGTAAACTCAGAAACATGCAGCCTGTGTAGCAAACATAACAAATAAAGAGAGTTTGAAACATCGGCTCGTCCCAGGAGAGATTCTCCGCAGTATGAAGGCAGGGAAAGTGGTTCTCTGCAGCACCTGCTCTATGCACTGCACCTCTCTGCACCCGAAAAACTGCAAATCAGGGCAAGGAAAACACTTTTAAGGGCTTAGAATGACACTTTGGGAATCTGAACATCACATTAGGGCCCCTCCATTATGGCAAAAATCATAATCTCGATTATTTGGGTCAATAATTGATATCGCGATTATTAAAAACGATTATCCATTTACTTTGAAAACATCCATTTATTGAAAAAAGGGATTAGTAGACAGTATGTTTTTAACAGTTCATTACCCTGAACTTTTGGTATAATTCAACTCAAAAACCAATACAAAAAAAAAAGTATTTAAAAAAAAAAAAAAATCGTTTTATTTCGATTATGTTGTTTTCAAATCGTAATTGCGATTAAAATACGATTAATTGAGCAGCCCTACATCACATTACATTACATTTAGCTTTTACCCAACCAGAACTTCTAGTACATTTCCCACAGGAGCAATTCAGGGGAGGTCAGTCATTTCCAGATGTTGATTGCAGGGCAAAAGATTGAACCACTGACCCTCTGATTGGTAGTTCACCATTCACCATACCCACAGCAGCCACTCAGGAAAAGAGTCTTCAAAGTAGTGAGGACTTCTCAAACTGCACAGCTGTGGTAGAAGAGAAGGAGGGAGTGTTTGGCCAAGAGGTGAAGTTAATTGGGTTTGTTGGTGTTTGTTGGATAGAGAAGACAAGACGCTTGTTTGCCACAGAGGCTGGAGTGCAGCTCCACAACAGCAGGTCGGAGGGCCAGGGACTTCATGCCAGTCCCGCTGCCTGCAAGCCTCAGATTGCAAAGCGTGGATGGAGGCCTGTCATTTTCAGACTGCTCTCTGTGAACATGCCCACTGTGATTTCCACACCACAATGTGGCAGGGGACACAATAGCTTTCCCTTTGAAGGCCGTCCTGCAGAATTAGTATCCCTGCTGCTATGACCATATTTCAGTGAGACTGTTTGGAATACGTCTGGACTCTTTGGAGAACGCAGGCAATTTGTCACCACTAATTTAGCAGAACATGAACATATTTCCATATTCATCCTTTGGTAAACTGTAGAACTACAAAAAAATACAGCGGTAATGAATTATTCGTGGCTGAAACCCACAATGTTTTTTAATCAATATATCATGATTAAACCATTGGTTAAACACTTACAATTGCATGGTTGGGAACACAAAACTCATTATCTGGCCTGTGTGTTCATTCTTTGGCACACCCTTAATTAATTGAGAATGCAAATGCTGTTTAACTCACTAATACACCAACAATCATGTTATACTAAAGTTGGTCTATATGCAGACATACTGTGAAATAACAGAGTTTTCAACTGTGTCTTCATGATGGTGTCTCATCGATAATATAGGATTTGGCGTCAATGTTATAATTCACATTCATTTGTCCGGTATTTCAAACACTGGATCAGCATTTTTTCCACTGATACACACATTTAAAAAAAGGTTTCTTAGATAAAGTAGCCAAAATACCGTGAAAGGTCCTCGTCTGTAATGGTGATCCACTCGCGGGACCAGGTTGGGTTGGTGTTAAAAGGATCGAATGGGCCTGCTGCTGAGTAAAGGTCTCTGGTTTGTTGTCAGCTAAAGTCAGGGGCCTTTGGGTATTCACACCTGACTACTGAAACGGGGTGTTGGCTTTCAGTCGAGGGCAAAGGACCTAAACGCAACAAGGGGTGTCAAATAACGCAACGCTACGTGACATTGCCGGTGAGTCTTGTGCTCAGGATGTCAGAGTTAAGGTACATTTAAATTCCTCCCATAACATTTTTCCCTGACTGTAAAAAAAGTACGATCTGAGTTAATTTCAGCGAGTAATTATAGAAGGTTGTAAAGCCCTCAGTGCACTTCACTTTCATCACCATTAGCAGAGCCTTGTTAAAGTCACAACATGAGTGGCGTGAGAACATGAAGGATCAAGGAAAAAGGGTGCACTCAGTCTGGTCTCCTGAGACTTATGGCGCGCTGATAAGTGACGCTTCTGCACGGCACAAGGAGGGCATTGATACATGTTCCCTGTTACACCAGAAGCCTTCATTAGCACCAGTGTTTCAGGGACCTTATTCTTGAAAGACTGTGGAGACGTGACACCGGCAAAACAGTGGAGGTGGATTGTGCCTGGAAGAAAGGAGGAATGAGTGCTCCCATCTGAGCATTGAAATCTGGAATGTAGCTGTTCAATGACCCCAAAAAACACTCCCTGAGTTCCCTTGTGGCCCAAACAACAGAGGCTGCAGCTGGCCACTCCTTCACAGGAACCGACTCACCCCCCCCTCACACACACTCAATGCCGGATTCAAGAGAGACAGAGCACAAAACATGCGGAGAGTGGGTTTTATTGGATTAAGCCTCTCTTAACTGTCCTAGAATATGATGGAAAGAATTCGGGAACTCAAGGAGGTCTGTGTCAACAGGTCTTGTTTGTTTAACTTTGAGAACTTTTTGGGGTTTAGTGGACTCTTTTCCACACATTCTTAATCTGAGGGAGGTAAAAAGAGAATAGAAAATACAGCTGCTCGACATCCACGGTGTTAAATTAAGACCTTACTTGAAGCTCTAAGGATCCCGGAAGCCAGCAGATTGGAAACCAATGACAACTTAACATAGGGAAATAAATATCAATGTGAGGTTTAATGGCATTGGCAGTCAAAGGTCCAGCTAGGAAAATAGCACAACATTGGGTTTGTTTGAGAAGCAATTTATCAATCTTCAGAGCTGTATATTTTCTTGCACAAAGTCTACAAGGACAAATAAACCCAGAGACACTGGCAGACGTTCAGAGGTTGGAGCTATTCATGTCACCATGAGTAGAGCCTTCAGATGTTTGGTCCAAAGTAGACTTGAGCCCACGGATTAAAGGCAAAAAACATTATTACGCCAGGTGCAATAAAGTGAGCCTCCAAGTTCTTATAAGGCAGTTGAAGTGTTTTTAACATCTTTCTATATAGAATAGAAGAAGAATTGGGAGGGATGAAACCCTCTTTAATGGTCTCACATGCAGAGCACACAGTGAAATGTGTTCTCTGCTTTAACCCATCCTAGTACCAGGAGTCTAGTACTAGGAGCAGTTAGCAGCTATTGTACAGCGCCCGGGGAGCAATGGGAGTGAGGGGGGGAAGGGGGGTGTCCGGTGCCTTGCTCAAGGGCACCATGGCAGGGCAGGAGGTGAACTGGGACCTCTCCAAGTAGCAGTCAACGCTCCATATTTTAGGTCTGGTCGGGGACTTGAACCGGCGACCCTACGGCTCACAGTCCAAGCCCCTACTGACTGAGCCACTGCCGGATGTCACTGTGCGCTTTTTTATGACCTATAAAAGAACAAATAATGATAGAAAATGGGGTGTTCTCGTGGATAAGCAGCTAATGTATCTGTGTAATCAGGTCATAAGTGTCCCCTCTCTCAGAAACTCCGCCATGATATAATTATCTAATAAAGTTTCTAACTAAGAGCATTGTAAGCCAATGCACCAACAAATCCTGATAGCTGATTGTAATAGCAGTATAAAAAACAGGGAAACTGTTTAGAAATGTGTTTCTTTGGTTTTATTCTCTGCTTCTGCAAAAACCTGTGCGTCATGCCTACAGTGCCCTTGGATTGAATCCTTTTCTGTCCAACTTTCAACTGCCCCCTCTTCAGATAAAGAACATGAAGCTATTACCAATCTAAAAGCTCGCTTGGCTGGAGCAACAGGATACTGGCAGCTCTAACACCCTGCACCACAGGGCCAGGACTGCACACTCTTCAACCCGCCGCAGAGTGTTAACTACAGCACCTTCCCTCGGACGGCTGGCACCTGTTCCTCCATATCCGCAGACCTGGTTGGCACAGATCAACACTGCACCACGCTCCACTTCACAGCCTATTACACATTCCAAACAAATTAAATATGAGGGGGTGTGATGGGGCGAGCTGGTATTTTCATGGAGCCCCGGCATCCAGCGCATGCGGTAGAGGTTCGTTAGACAGCTCAATGGAGCCTTGTGGAATGTGCGAGGAGGCGCATCACTCCATTGTTCTCCAGTGGCTCCTCTGGGAATGGGCTGAGCACATATCAGGAGTAGATGGGTAACAATGCTGTGCCATCACATGTAATGGCAAGTGAAAGCCAGTCCAGTGCCTCCATTGTAAAAGGCATTCAACTGTACGAAGCGTTTGCCTGCGTGGAGAATTGGCAGCGCTGAAGCGTTCCCATTTTAAGAGTTTCTGTGCATGGTTTGGCTGAACTCTTGCCACTGGTTAGCATAATGTTTGTGTGCAGACTGTGTAACAGGGGCCGCTGTGGACCCATGACCGGTCAGCTTACAGTGGTTTGGACTTTCCCTTTCTTCATTGTCTTTTATTTTTCTCCCTGGATCAAAGCCATGAGCAGTTACAGCCACTATTGTGTGTTGTCGATTTCAGAGCAGCATATTAATGAAGTGCCGGACCTCATCAGTGCACTTCAACCGCCAACGGTTCACAAACAGTCAGCTTTCAAACTCTTTGTGACTGAGCTCTGAGTAAGCAAAACATCCCAAGAGCCCCCCCAAATGACACACACACACACACACACACACACACACACACACACACACACACACACACACACACACACACACACACACACACACACACACACACACACACACACACACACACACACACACACACACACACACACACACACACACACACACACACACACACACACACACACACACACACACACACACACACACACACACACACACACACACACACACACACACACACACACACACTTTGATGGTTATTGGACTCAGGAATAATTCATTTGGATTCCCGCTGTACGAAGAAATTAAAGGACGGCGCAAGTGGAAACAATTCACAAAGGGATTAAACTGTTTCAAACACATGCTCAAAGTAAGCCGGATTTTGCCGATGTGTTTATGTGGATTCAAAAGTCGTAAATAATCTACAAAATGGAGGAGACCGATCTGATCGGAGCAACCGGCATGGACGATGACTATGTTTTAAAAATGCGCTTATCCAGAAAAGCCTGGTTTGGACACTTTACGGGCAGAAGAAACATTTCTATTAAAGAAAGAATTATACATGTCTGTCTTTTTATGCCTTTAATAACTAACTTGAATTTTTATTCAAATTAATAAATCAATTATTTTTTATATTTTATTGTAATGTAGAGACAAGGCTTTTAGTGACAATCATTTATTGCCTTACAATTATAAGTAAAAAAAGATAATAAGAAAAATAAGAAAAATAAAAAAAAGTCTAAATATGATATTTGGTCTCAAATCATCTGAGACCTGCCCCCCCTGCGATCTTTGGCGCCCCCCCCCCCGCCCTAAATGTGAACCACTGATCTAGCTGTTTCAATTTAACTTCATTGATGTTGCGATAACGCGTGCTTAACAAAGCTGCTAAATCTGTAACTGGTAGCTTCTGTTACAAAATGTCTGTTTTGGTTTTCAAAGCCATTTGATTGTGAAGACTCCTTACTGCCTCAGTTACACTAAATAAACCAGAGAGTCCTCTCCTCGCACTGCCACATGTCAGCATAATCTGAATGGTCAGCCGGCACTGATAGGGCCCTACTAAAGAGCTGTCAGAGGGATTCATTAATCCCACAAGGCAGCGTGAGACAGATGGTGCGATGATGGAGGAATCGATGCTCTCCGCGACCAGCCTCCCAACTGCTTCTAGTGTCCGGCCCAGAGGCAGGAAGTGGGCTAATCCCTCAAAAGAAAGTTCTAGACTAAACACGCAAGAGAAGCCCTCTCCCTCCCTCCCCCCCCCCGAACCCTGCATGTACTGCCTCGTACACTCTGGATGCTACTGGAGGGGGTTAAAAAGAGAAAGGGAAAAGTAGAGAGCTGTTTGTTCCTGGGTTTCTGGTTGAGGGAAGCTCTATGAGGACTTTGACCTTCCCCCTCAGGGCCCCTCTAAGAGGTCCCCAGCTGCAGGATGGAGGGGGAGGAGCTTATATGAACTATACATAGCTGCTAAAGAAACCCCAGATCTTTTGAAAAGGCCCCAGAAGCAGACTGCTCTCAGATTGAAGGTCTGGGTGGTGGTGGTATTCCCAGCGTGGAGGTGGGAACACTTTCCTTGTATGGTCTTTACGGTGTTATGTTCCAATCAAGATAAATAACACATTCCATATCAATTGATCCATTAATCATATAGGCTATATTAGTGACAACTGTTTACGTTCCTGCCATCCATCCAAAACTTGAATTTGCAGCCCCTGTTGGTATCAATCACTGACTTTTAGGATCACCAGGGTCCTCATTTGTCCATGGTGCTGCCCACAGAGCTGTCACATCTGCAGCTTCAACAACATTCGCTGCAGGAAAGCCAATTACAGTGAATGACACATGCTGGAAAAACACCACGCAGGTCAACGTTTCAGCACATTGGGTCATTAAAAAGAATAGTCTCCTTATCTTCCAGTGAGCAAAAGTCCGCTTCTGTGCAAAACTGTTTTGAATGTATTCAGTAAATCCTATTTTCACAATCATTAGCACCACAAGCCTCTTTTGAAAACATCAAGGATAATCAGACCTGACTCAGCGTGGTTTCACCCTAACAGGAGAGCGGTGTTTACATCTCTTAAATTAGAGCGTTGGGTAATAACCAAAATAGTATTATGCAATCAGACCACTATTAAAATATGAGATTATCATGTGTCACTACAGCAAATACAGCCGGGATGTTGCTGCAAGCACAAGTTTACTTAGAGTGATAGTTCTGCTTCGCCAACTTTCAGGTCAGACTGTGTGTGACTGAGCCTTTTCTGCTTTCTCGGAGGCAAGTGGCATCCTTATCTGCCCGATCGAAAACATGGATTTTGTTGCTGGCTTCCAGCAGCACAGATAGAAAGGTGTTTATTGGACACAGCCAGGAAAGCTATGAATCTGACTGCCTTATAAACAGGACTACCCTGTGCGTAGCCTGCAGACAAACACTGAGTAAATAAGCCGGGGATCCAATTGATGTTCCTCTGTAGCTTCCAGTGTGTGTGTGTGTGTGTGTGTGTGTGTGTGTGTGTGTGTGTGTGTGTGTGTGTGTGTGTGTGTGTGTGTGTGTGTGTGTGTGTGTGTGTGTGTGTGTGTGTGTGTGTGTGTGTGTGTGTGTGTGTGTGTGTGTGTGTGTGTGTGTGTGTGTGTGTGTGTGTGTGTGTGTGTGTGTGTGTGTGTGTTTGTGTGTGTGTGTGTGTGTGTGTGTGGGTGTGGCCTGACATCCTGACTACACCTCACCTCGGGCAGGTTTAATGTATTTGGCAGCAGATTAAGCACTAATAATAACCTTCAATCATTCAAGCAGTCATTAACAAGAGATAGGACGGTATTATACAAAATGTAAACCAGGCCAACACAATGTGATGTTTTGAAGATGTGCATGAATTGTATGCATGCATTCAGGATTCATATTGTATGCACCCTGCACACTCTTTAGATAATGGAGCACGCTGGAGAGCTGAATAGGTAAGAAAAACAACCGGCAGCTCTCGCAAGATAATAAGCTGCCGTCTCATTAATGCGCCGCTACTTCTCCAGAACGCTTTTCCAAACATAACAGTCCATCTCCAGCATCGCTCGCCCCCCCCCCCCCTCCCCCCCTCCAGCTTTCCAATTTACTACCACTCGCCTTTTTTTAATTCCAACAGCGTGGTGATGAAAGCTGAGGTAGCATTATGGCCAGTGGTCAGACATCGAATGGCCCTGCATCGGTCACACTGACAGCCAATTGGATTAAGGGGGGGGGGGGGGGGGGGGGTCTGTAGTGCCAATGGTCAAGTGGCTCCACAGAACATAACCACAGAGTAAACACCAAACACATGAGGGTGTGTTCATATGATACGGAGCGAGAACGTACAGGGTACTATGTATAGTAAAGTGTAATACTTGCTGGGGTCACATTTTTCACATATTTCTACGTGTTTGTTTTAAGACACTTGTTGGACCAGATGTCCAGTATAGTGTAGGGTATCATCAAGACATTTCAGACAAACCAAACTGTCATTTCAGCAATTATTTTTAGCATAGTGCATATGCAGTATGCAAGAGACAAAAATATTTTCATAATAAATTCATTTATGGATTTTTTATGAAGTAGTATGAACAATAGTTCAAATCCATCCAGCATGAATGCAATACATTCAATGGCTCACCTATCAGACTTGTACATTTGCTTTTCTTATTTGTTCTCTACGATTAATAACTGAATGCATTGGGGCGTATTGCTGTTTTTACTCATTTCTGACGGACGATTGCCAAGAAAATGTATGGATTAATCAGGAAGATAATCTACAGATCAGTCGATAATGAAAATCATCATTAGCTGTTTTCTTAAATTGATGAATTGCTTAGTCTAAAAAAACCTTCACATTTCATATTAGAAACCAGATTAATGAAACAGTTGAGTAGATTTTGAAATCGTGATATAGGGAATTGACAAATTAAAATATGCTTTATAATTGGCCAACATATGTTAGGAACTTCAAGTCAGTGGCATAGTCATTATGTGGAGGTGCATATAGGCTCTCAGCTGTTCACATGTAAATGCAGTTTGGGTTACCTAAAACCAGCATACATTGAAGGAACTAAGTGTGTTATGATAGCAGGCTACAGATACTGTGACATGTCAAGCCGTCTCGTGTCATGGGTCATGCGATAAGGCCATCCATGGGAACGGTATGGGAAACATGGGGCGTATGGCCAGGCTGTGTTGGGAAGGCCATCTGGTGCCACCTTCCACCATATGACCAAGACCCTCTCGCCTTCAAAACACAACAGCACTCACGACCCCCCCCCCCCCTTTCACCCACCCAACCCCCATCGTTAATGCCCCCTTGCATTGATGCAGTGTTATTGACCGTCAGATATGTTTCCGGTCATTGGCATTACTCTTGTATGACCTCCCCTCTCCAAAACAATGCCACTCCTCACGCTCTACATGTCTTCAAATATTGATCTGTCCAACATCTTCTGCAGTCACAAAAGAGGAGCCTGAGGAGAGGAATGGCAAAAAGAATCTGCGAGGAAGGTCGAGCTGTCACACAACAAAAAAAAACACACAGAGAGAGAGAGATGGAGAAATGTTTGACGGACTCTTAATTTCGGTGAGATATCAAACGGCATCGTGGAGAGCGCTCCGTCACTGCAGCTGAAAGCCCCGCGAGCTGTCAGGAACCTGCCAGTAACACAGACCTCCTTTACTCTCTGGCTCAATCACTGATGAATTATTTTGTTATACAGACGGGTCCTTCTAGCTCGCGGAGAAAAAGTCAAAGTCAGTATTTTTGATAGACCTTGGCGAGATGATGACAACTGGATTATTCATAATGTTTTCTTTCTCCTTCACGACCAATCCGTTGTTCGATCTTTCACGAGGCAAAGATGCTACGGCCTCTGCAAAACTAAATGCGGAGGATTTGGGCGCTACCCTGCTGGTGTAAAGTACCAAAAATAAATCAGAGTTTATATTTAACTCAGACGTGGTGCAGGCTCCCCCACTAATTGAGGGCTACGCAGTAATCTTCAGTGGGCTAAAACTAATTTACCATAAGCTCTGCTGCAGCATTAAGATGAGGTCAAGGCCGGTCAGCATCTCTCTCTCATCTCCCCTTGCTATCTGAGTATAAAACTACGTGAAAGACATATAGAAGTAGAGTATAAATCAAAATGTAGCAGCTCAAAGAGGTTCAAATGCCTGTGCCAATCTATTTTTGAAGAAATGGATGAGCAAAAGCCAAACTGAAGACCACCAAAACAACAACATGGACTGTGAAATGGATCCATATATGGGTAAAGTGTGACTTGGACACAGGTTGCAAACGTTTGCCTGACCCAAGCAGGTGCTCCCAAGCTGAGGAATGTCAAGCTGAGTTGAAAGGGTCACACCATGATGCAGGCCTGGCTCTAAGTATGCCAACTATCTCAGTCTCAAGGGGGTCACGGACATTTTGGGATGCATCTGGAGAGGGCATGCTCTCAGGTTGTTGACATGCATTCAATCCCAGTTCACCTCATCCAAGCGTGGATTCCATGGACACTGAAAAAACTGAAACGTTGACTTTAATTAAATGTATTATGTCAACAAGTTTCACATAAATGTATTAAGTTAGTTGAATGTTAAGTTTAAATAAAAAAAGATTAGGTTCAACTTAATGTTATTGCTTTCAACTAACGTAATACAGTTATGTGACATTTGTTGACATATTACATTTAATTAAGGTCAACGCGTTAGTTCTTGAGTGCAGGAAATATTTGCCCCGCTTTTGATCCATCACACAGTGCACAGCCTTCACACTGATCGGATACAAAGGAGGAAAGAAAGACAGTTGGAGGGAAACAGCTTCTGTTTTTGGCTGAGGTTATCTAATGGCCTTCAACCCCAGAGTAAACGGTTAACATATTATCAATGTCGTAAACTGACAGACTTCAAGTGCTGATGAGAAGTTCACCTTATTCATTCTTCTTTCTTTCTTCACTCCCTCTCTGTCTGTCTGCCTTTTTTTTTGTGTGCATCTGAGCGCTGCCAACCTCGGCGGGGAAGAGAGCGTTGTGATGGTGTAGGCTGCCTGTGTGTGGATGCGCTTCAAACACAGGGAACACTTCCAATAATGTATGCACATCATGCCCTGGTACACACACACACCCACACAGACACACACATGTAAGAGCTAACAAAAGCACATTCCTGCGGTATCTGTGCAAGTGAAAAACAAAAGAGTTTTAATGCCATGGCTCTCACACATTTGGCACTACAACCCGGGGCAATAAATCCTGGCCTGGGGTCTCATTCAGAGCCTTGCAGGCGATGATCGGGGATACACTGGCAATACTCCTTGTGCCTTGATCACAACAGTCACTCTATAGGTGCTACTGACATGTGTGAGCCCATCAATGTGTCAGGGAACTCATAAGTCACAGCACTGCTTTACTGCAACGCAACACACACACACACACACACACACACACACACACACACACACACACACACACACACACACACACACACACACACACACACACACACACACACACACACACACACACACACACACACACACACACACACACACACACACACACACACACACACACACACACACACACACACACACACACACACACACACACCACTGAACATATCTCATGGTCAAGACTATTTACAGTACAAAATAAGTGGTGGAAGTCCATCTTTCCTTACAGTATCTGATTTCATGTAGTAGCCCACATGCACGAATATTACACATATGTGCACACACATTATACACACACCATCCTGAAGGGCATCGATACATTTCTGCTCTTTTGTATTGAACTGGGTGAACATAAGCTACATATAACAGCATAGAGAGTGATGTTCTAGGGTAAAATTAATAGGAATTCAACACAATCCAAACAATAAGGAATCAATTAGGAGGAGGAGAGAGACTACAGGAGTCAAACACAGCAACACTAACCTGTTTCACTTCAGCAGGCATGGTCCAAAATCCCCCCCCTTTTGTTTCCGATAAAAAATAAAACCCTCCCGGGAAAAATGTGTGACAACTAGTTCCTGGTTTGGGAAAACTTCTCCTTTCTCCCTTATCCTCCTCTCGTCTCCTCACGCTATCCGTGTCAGTGTGAGTGGAGTTTTCCCTCCGTAGCGCAGAGGCAGCGGCTCAGACTCGGGCAGCCATCCTCTCTCTCAGTTGCTCAGTGCTCACTGTGAGCTGCAGACACACCGGAAGTGGGGCGGCGGGCTCTTCACAATAAAAGCATGAGTCCTATATTGACATGCTTGCATAGGATAGGTTTACGGATGTGTTGCATACTGTATCTCCTAGCGGTAGTGGAAGAAGTAACGACAAAAAAGTGTATTTGAGCTGAGCACTGGGAAAATATTTTTAAATATGATGAATTATTTAGAAATTGGATGAAATAAATAACAAAAGTGGTGGAATCAGACAATCTTAAAGGTAGGGTAGGTAATTCCTTTCAGGAACACTTTTTGTTATATTCCATGGAATTTTCTTAACATCCCGATAGTAATGAATAAATTAAATGCTTTGACAATAAATATATACAAATATTTCATCTGTGGAAGCCGTGGCGCTGTAAAAAGCACGACCAATCATCTGCCTCGGCCCGGGTCAGATAATTGGATGGCCTACCTGCCTGTCAGCCTTCGTGCACATACTTATCTCGTGCCCTCATTGGTCATGTGCGCACAGGGCCGGCCCTTGGCATAGTCAGTATAGGCGAATGCTAAGGGTGCATCAATCAATGGAGTGCGCCAAAACAAAAACAAACAAACAAAAAGTTAGAAATAAAAAAAAATTCCCAATTTTGGATCAACAAAGTACATTTTATTATCTTATACTAACATAACTACGCCTATATTGCGTACATCGCCCATAAACTATGGCGCAACCCCCCCCCCCCCCAAATCAAGTTGAACTGCCCCAGTAAAAACCAGAGGTTTATGTGAAATAGTTCTTTTTTGAAATAATGGTTTTAGTGTGCAATTATAGGTTTTAAATGTTGTATTTGTGTTAATTTAAAATAAATCAAACTCCCAAAAAACGTATACAGCTTTTATTAAAATTGGAATTTACTGTGTAAGCGGCTGCGGGGGGGAGAGTTTTAGAGAGCTCTCTCCTGAAAGACTGAGCGGCTCTGATAACCTCAGCTCACCTTTATATGAAAATTATAGTAATACAAAAATAAGAGAATAGATTTTCATCTATTCTCTTATAGTATAAAATACTATATATTACAGTAAAAAAAAGTTGTTATTAATAAACAAGAATACAGTTTAAAAGGGGAGTGATTTGTAAAATATCCATAAAGAAAACGAAAATCTGTTTACAGCTCTGTTTCATATGGATGTTGAGAGATGTTTCCATAGATCTCTTAATGTTGCTCTCAAAGTGCACCAGATTGATGCTTTTAACTTCAATATTTAAAAAAAAAATCTTCCCAGGGGAGCATGCCCCCCGGACCCCCCTAGAGGAGGTGAGGTCCAGGCATATTGGGGGGTGGGGAGCCATCTAAAATCTTGCCTAGGGTGGCAAATTGGTCAGGGCCGGCCCTGTGCGCCTTCATGTGTGTTGGAGGAGGGGCTCTGTAAGGAAGTCTGAAGGAGGGGGCAGATTTTTTTTGGCTGCGTACTTTCAAATTCTAGCGCACTCGAGCTGGTTTCTCCATTCTTACCTACCCTACCTTTAACGTACCAACATTAAAACTACTCGTAATGGCCCATTTCAGAATCTTATATTTTATATTACTGGATTATAGAAGCCTAATTGATGCATTCATGTCTTTATCACAGCTGGTAAACAGGAAGATCATTTCAATTACTTGATGCTGGATATCGTATAATTATATGGCAATGTTTATGTATTAGCTGATTTGTGAAGTACCTAATTATTTTACTTATGTACAAAGGCTAATTTATGAAATGTACTTCACTTCATTCCACCATTGTCTGCCATCAACCAATAAAACGATAATAGGAAAACTGTGTATGGATCAAGTTGTAGACAGACTGTTTTGTTACAAGAGACATTGGTCGAATAAGATACTACGGTTGCACACTTCGAATATCAGGTATCAAAACTATATTCCGCAACTTAAGCTAACCTAACAAAGATAGCAAGATTAAAAATAGGCTTACAAATCATATAATAGCTGGTTAAATCCTACGTAACTAAACACAAAGGTCAGCTACAATTTTTTGTTTTAGGTTTCATGCAAGAATCGTCACTACAGTATATCTTAAATATCTTACAAAACATTTGGTTCACTTTATCACTCTTGAGATTATTAGTAGTGAAAGCCAGCTCCAGAATATGGATAAATAAGAACAGCATCTGAGTTACCATTCATCTTTTCAGTACTGATAGTAAGCCAGATAAGGTGATTCTCAAATAACAGTAACATAATGATGTTGGCCATATCAGAAGTGTTTGTGTGTGCGTTGAACGGACTAGGAGGAGTTTTGATTCATAATCATTCAAGAGACAAATTGGCATGTTTAGTTGTTATAGTTCAATTGATTGAGCATTGTGAGCTGCAAAAAGCTTTTTCTGTGTTTTATTTTGAAAAGAAAATCGCACTACATCCGGTGCAATACTGCCAACTTAGGCTGGTTTGACACAACAGAAAAAAGGGGAGCCTGCTTTCCCTTTTGCAGAGATGCTGTAGGAATATAAGGAATGGAGAGAGATGGAGGGCAGAGGTACCCCCCCCCCCTCTCTCTCTCTTTAGGGGAAGCAGGAATCCAAGAAGCTGAACACACGCATACACACTCGCTGAACAAAAAAAAAGTTAGTTAGAGGGAGAACAAAAACCTCAGGGTTTGAGAGAGGGGGGGGGGAGAAAGGAGGTGTGTTAATATAAAGGAGGTTTCCTAGACAGGGAGCAAGAGCTGGAAGTGTAGCAGCTCTCCCCCTTCTCTCTCCTCCTCTCTCTCTCATTGGGTCTATGTCTGGCATCTTATAGGGTGGGACCAGCTCCCTCTATGCACTCCAGCTGCGTCTGTCTGTCAATCCGACGACCCCTCCCCCTTGTTGGCATAGACAGGGAGAGAGGAGGAAAAAGACGAGAAAATGGGTGGGGGGGAAGACAGGGGTTCACACAACAAACAAAAGTTGGCCCCAATTGAAGCAAAGGCACTCAATACTTGGCACATTTTTACACCTCACACACACACACACACACACACACACACACACACACACACACACACACACACACACACACACACACACACACACACACACACACACACACACACACACACACACACACACACACACACACACACACACACACACACACACACACACACACACACACACACACACACACACACACACACTCTTTGTCCCGTTCCTCTCACTGCACTTGATATAAGGGAGGGGTGGGTACGTACGTGAAAGAATTCACATTGAAAATATCTATGACTGTGACAAGGAATGTTAATCTAGTAATGTAGATGGAAGCTTAACTAGGGACAACTTTGAGACGTCTGAACGCACAGAGGAAAGGAAAAAAATAATGACTGGACTTAAAAAAAGAAAACAGAGAAAAGGAGAAATCTCTAACGGAGGGGAAATGGCTGAGGTTTCACATTCCTCACGCTGGTATTTCATCTCCCCGAACGTTACTGCTCCATTTGTTTTTAATGAAAGACCTGGCCCACAACCATTGCATTTAGTTTCGACAATACCATTAAGAATACATTCAACCAACAAAAAGTGTTTTTCTTTCGTATTATAACTGCAACCGCCCTGCATTTCCTTCTCTTGTGTGATTTGCTCACATTACATTACATGTCATTTGTTATCACATTACATTTAAGCCCTGAATGAGTTTCATAACCTTGTTTCAAAATCCATTAAGTGCTTTGGAAATCTCCTGGGAGCAGATTAGAAAAGATGCATTACTCTTTATTACCTCTGCACAAGTGTAGCCTTTGTTCAATTTATAATTGTAACTTGTGCTTATTGTTTTTAGGAACGTTTGGAAAATTCCCATGTCATTTAGATATTACCAAGACATTAGCAGCTCTGTGATGCTGTGCTTAAAGCCAAAAGTCCTTACATTTTTGTATTTGTATTGCTGGTCGTTTGAGCCAAAAGACTAAGACCAAG
Source organism: Notothenia rossii (assembly GCF_949606895.1). Taxonomy (NCBI): domain Eukaryota; kingdom Metazoa; phylum Chordata; class Actinopteri; order Perciformes; family Nototheniidae; genus Notothenia; species Notothenia rossii. The sequence goes on along the minus strand of NC_136909.1, from coordinate 7,706,463 downwards.
TTAAAAAATAATCTTATATGCTAATGTTTAGCAGGTACTGTTTCACCGTTGTTTAGTGTAGCATGATAAAGAGAGAGATATTGTATACGGTGGCAAACGGGTGCAAACGCGTGACAACTGAACATTCAAAAACTACACAAATATTAAAACATAAAACTGCGAAAGCATGCAAATGAATGTGCAGCATTCAGGAAGGTCACCAGTTCAAGTCCCGGCAAGACCAAGTGCTACCGAGGTGTCCCTGAGCAAGGCACCGTTCCCTACACTGCTCCCCGGGCGCCGTTCAAAATGTCAGCACACTGCTCCTAACACTAGGATGGGTCAAATGCAGAGAAACAATTTCCCCACGGGGATTAATAAAGTATATCAAAATCAAAATCAAAAAATCATTAAATACATCTTAATTCTACTTGCACTGTCCCCTTCCTGTAACACTGTTCTTCTCCCAATGATATCAACACATTGGTTGAAAAACTGTCAAACAACTCCTGCAGTGTTATAGTGCGGTATTCATCATTTGTATGCTCACTACTTCCCAAACACATGCATTATGGGGACCAAGCCCAAGACCACCTGTCACTAAAACCATGCTAAAATATGCACATCAGAGTTCCCGTTAGAATGTTTTTTCGCCGGTCAACATGTCCGTTAAAGTTTAAATCTTCCGGACACAATTTGAAAAGTGCCGGTCAAAGGTCTTCTTTGTTATTTATCTAATTTAGTAGATTAACTATTCAAAAGTGTACAGTAACCTACAATAACACAGGAATAATAAACGGAGCGCTCTCTCCCTCTCCTGACAGCCCGTCAGTATCATGCAGCTCGCGGATCAGTAATGAGTGACCCGACAGTAAAACTAAACATATCTATAACTAGTTTAGGTAGTTTGAGAGGTAATTAAAATGGCTACGTGTGATATTCTAACCTGAAGTGTGTGTTTTGTTCCGCTCACCGCTGCATGTGATCATGCAGAGCTGCGTGACGACTCGTCAGCAGCAGCTGATCTCTCTCTCCCGTCAGATTAGACTTTACTCGCGTTTATGTCCATATTGATCAGATCTAGCTAGTTCTAGCTAATGATATGACTACCTGCTTATTAAAAGACACCTAAACAATAAGCGTCGCTATGCAACCGGGTGAGGCCGCAAAGTATAGCGCATGCATTTGTTTACATGCCGACCGGAACCCAGAGGCATTACCAACAGATCAACGCACAATCAACCCATACAGGACATCTCTTTCTCCACATTACGTGTTAGACATTAGAATTGACTATTCTTGTCTGTCACATACTCTTTTGTCTGTCACATAAGTGGCGCAAGTTGCGCAACTGATGCGGTATTTGCGCTGGGGAAATATATTTTGACCGGACGCTTAGATTTGCCGGTCTTCAGCATATTTTACCGGTCGTAGTTCGGTAATTACCGGCTAGCGGGAACTCTGATGCACATAGACATATTTTCCTACTAAGAAAGGTAAGAACCACTTCAACTAGTGTAAAAAGGCAGATGAAAAACCAAAAAATACAAAAAGATTTCCTGGAAAGTGTTCATCATCACAGGTTGGTGACACATAGCGTTTCCACGAATACCTACTTGTAGACAAAAAGCTGTAATCTCTTGAGTGTAGCCAACCCACGCCTGGGCTTGTAAAATAAATGCAGAGAGGTGTATGAATAATCCTGGAGTTATAATCAAAGCTCGTGAATTCAGCTTTACTCTGTCGGGCTGAACGTCGTGAAGCAGATGGTAGAAAGGTTAATGTTCAGTTACAAGGCGTTCTTTGACAGCCAGACACCTCCAATGAAGCTGCATCTGTTAAAATCATGTTTTTCACTTCTGTTGAAGATGCCAGATGAATAGAAAAACATACATAGAGAGACAGAGGAGCAAAAGCAGACACAGAAGTAGAGTGAAGTCAAGAGCGGCTGATGATTTGAAAACATACGGCATTTCATTATGGAAGAAAAATGTTTTTATAGTCTTCCTTTTCAAAAGAGACATCTCATTTGGAATACTTCAAAAGCTTTTTCCACTCTGCCAAGAATACATAAATTGAAGTAACCTTACTTCACCGCCAAACTTTAATGAAGAGGTGAGTAGGTTCAACCAAATATTCCTAAACTTAAAGCAGATCTACAAAAGCAATGCATTAAAGTTTCTTTCTAAAGATGATAGGGACAGAGAGTCTGCAGGACCAGAATGTGCTCTGCTACAGGCTGAATGTTTATTCTAACAATGGCACCGCTTGGCAAAAAATATCCCTTATCTATTCACTCATACTATCATGTTTTTTTTTCCCCTTTAAAAAATGTCTACTCAGCGATGCAGTGGATTACAGTCCAAGCTATTGGGGGCAAAGAAGGCCATTTTCACTTAATAAAGCTGCTTTTAAATACCATCACTTTAGATAAAACTGTTGTATTTTCTGCTGTCATGGCACAATACTGTAATGGCAGCATCAGTTTTTATTTACTTATAACTGGATTAAGCTTTCCTAGTTGTTTTGACTTTGTCATTAGCAATGGGGAGACTGAATGAGGAACAAACAACAGAATCTGTAAAAGTGAAAGCCTGACATGCAGCAAATGATCCCCTTTAGTGTAGCAACATACCGTTTGGACCAGAGTTTTCTTGTCAAAGGTATGTCTGAAAATGATCATTGTTGTTCCCTGGCCTAATGCCCACCTTTCAACACGTTTCACAAGAAAAACTCTTGAGATTTCTCATGAACAGATGGGACAGCGATTTGGCAAAATTGTATCTCCTTTTTGAGGTAAAATTCAAGTTTTCATATGCCTCAGAAATGTGTTTACATGTTGGCTCATCATCCAAAGTTTCTTGGCAGGTTTGGCAGCCGTTGCATCCGACCATCAGCTTCTGAGGAAAGCGTGTTAGTTACGTAAGGTTCTTTGGAAAGTAATAGATAAAAGTGACGAGGATCAGCTGTGGTTTTGATCGGGATTCAGCTATGGAATGGTTTTTTTCCCAATGAATGTGTATCTGGTATATATGCCAAATGATGTGGCAGAGGATAATCAGCTTGACTAAAGCACTTGGAGTAAGAGGACAGTCGAGAGCATTCATCTTTTCATACATTCCTACACTATAACCATCACCCTCCACACAACGAGACTCTCACTCTCAGACACTCCAAGGGAGACAGTTCTCATACCAACCCCTCTCAAACTTTAAAAAAAGAGTGTCTGTAACTCCAGCACACAGAATAGCAAAGGTTTGCAAATTCCAGACTGTGATGTTCGGGGTCCAGCAGTGGATAGTTTTCAGCCTGAGGCAATGCAGAGAGTGCAAAGTCAATGGGAGGATGCGCTTCTGACTGAACTGCTGTTATTGGAGGGGATCGTGTCTACTCTTGCCGTTTAAAAAAAAAATAATCACTCACTGATAATCTCTCTGATGCACACAGGTGGAAGAGTGGGGATTTACTGGAACTAGTGGATATCAAGAGGTTTCCTCCAGTTAACATCAAATTAAAGAGGCCCTATCTGCTTTTGGGGGTCCTTCCTTTCCTGTAGTGTGTCATATAGGTTTGTGTGCATGTCAATGGTCTGCAAAGGCTAAAATCACTGTGTTCCCTACAGAGGGAACTTCTATTGGCTAGCAATTCAACACATTGTACCTGATAGTCTAAGGGGCGGGACATCTCTAAGCGGTTGACCAATCAAAACAGTCGGCCTGCAAACCAATTAGAGCAGACTGGGCTCTGGTTTCAGACAGAGGGTGAAACGTTTGGACTTGTACCAAAGAGCTTTTGGACATTACAGCATGGAGACATGTCCCAGTAGAGACACTTAATACAGAATGAACCTGAAAATGAGCAGATTGTGGCCCCTTTAAGAACTTAAGGTGATTCTAAATGCAATGAATATTTATTTTTTGCATTTGTTTTAAGTTGATTTATGTGCTTTTATACGCATAGTTTGAGCTATCCATGAATTGTGAGTGAAAGTCTTGCATCCAAACCCTTTTCACAAATAATAATAATTAGCTTTTGTTTTTAATCAACTTTTGTTCTTAAGGCCAGTTAACATGTGCTAAGTGACAATAATGTAAGAGACACCGTTGTGCAGTTTGGGCTGTAGAGAGCCTACTGTAGCTGAAACTATTTGATTTGCTTTTCTTGGCAACAGACCAATACTCAGGTTATAGTATTAAAGAACACACTGGGGTGAAAATGAAAAGAAAACGTTCAGCTCTACGCCACTTTTGCTCTAAACATATGTGTAGTCTCAAGGAATGTCCTGTACAATAAAGTGGGAATGTACTCCTGCATACCTCCGACAAACAAGGCCTCGCTTCTGTTCCTCATTTGATGAGCGTTTATATGCTTGTAAGTCAAGTAGTAAACTTGTCGCACCAGTATGTTAAACTGAGGATAATTAAATCACGGCTTTGAAGAACACCTCCAACTTCTAAGACTGTTTTCGATTTACTTTTTGAAAGGGGGGGTCAGCGTCAGACCTTGTTTAGCTTCCCTGCTGGACATGGAGGAAGGTCACATTCCTCAGGTGGCACTGGGGTTTTATTTTAAACACATGGGCCACAATTTAAAACCCAACTCTTGAGCGCACAAGTATTTTCAAGCCACCACCACGCTCGTCTTCAAGTAGATACAGTATGTTCCAGAGTGTTTCAGGCTGAGTTACTGTGCCTGTCTGTTCACCTATGCGAGGACACAAAGAGGATGTCTGGTAAAGGAAATGGGATTAGTGTTCAGAAACCTCTCTCGGTGCTTTTAGTGAACATAATAGCTTAATGGGTTTTGATCAAATGGCAGCGAGGTGCACCACAAACATTAAGTCCAGCAGCGTTGGGGCTGATTTTAAGGATGAGCCGCCACGGAGGAATATAAATAGCCCTCGGTACAAAAGGCTTTTCTGCTGCCTCCCCTTTAAACCTCTTTCTCCCAGTTTGTCTGAACAAGGGACATGTGCACAACCCCAACGTTGAGTAACAACTCCTGTCCCTCCATTCCAGCCCCTTGCACTTTTACTCCCTATCTTGGGTAGTTAGCAGTGTGATTTATGGGTCATAGCCTCCAACTTCACCTCCTGATGTTGAAGTGGACTGAATAAAAGATCCTCTGGAACATAAATGGAAGGCTTTGCTCACATTTATCCAAAGTACTGGGAAGAAGCACCCTGTAAATGTTTAACACATACACAATAATAGATTTATAATAGATTGCATTGTATAGAGTCCTTTAGAGGTGGACGTGCTGTTCAAAGGAAACAAGAACTAAACCACTGAGCCAAATGTGTTTGTAAAACCATTCATCCAGCTATTCTTTTGAACGTAGGGTTCAAGGTATGATCCATTGTGAGACAGGTAGAAATGAAGAAGCAAAAATGTGTTTATCTATTGGACTTTTGGACTCCTTTTGGCAAATATTTGCATAATGAAATACTTTGTTTAAAGGTCCCATGTCATGGCCATTTCAACTGATCATAATTCCATTGTTGAAGTCTACTAGAATAAATGTATATTGTGCAATTTTCCAAACTCACATTGGTTTCTCATACAGCATCTCTGTATATGTGTATTCACTCTCTGTCCTAAACGGCTTGTTGGAGCTCCTGCCCCCCCCCCCCCCCTGTGAGCCCAGTGGCCGTCTGCGAGACAGCGAAAGACAGCGAGAGACAGCGAAACCCAGCCCAAATAACACACACACACACCCGCAGCCTGGCTGGGAGTTTGTGTGTGTGCTTAGGCTGAGTTCCGCGGTGTCTCGCTGTCTCGCTGACCCCACACCAGTGAGCCAGCTCACAGTGTCCCGCTCCTCGCAGTAGCGAGCCTCGCAACGTCCCGCCGAGTGTGTGTGTGTGTGTGTGAGGAAGCCCGCGGATTGGTCCAAACGTAACGGCTCCGCGGACGTAACATACTCCCTACAGAGGGTTTACTTTGAGGGTTTGTGACTCTGCAGACCGCTTACATGCATAAACAGCTTCATAACACACAAGGGGACGGGTAATAACCTGAAAAGCATGACATGGGACCTTTAACTTCTTTGGCGTCTGTAAATAATGTAGAGGGAACAAACAGAGGAAGAATGTACTGTTTGACCGAACCACTCGTAAATTAAAGAAATGAAACCTCGGAATGAGTAGTAAAAACTAGTAAATGTTTCTTTAGGTTAAGGTGAGGTAAAGTTGGAAACATGAACAATTTGAACAGAAATTTTGAGTCATTTTAACAATGTCAGAAACAAGGATTACTTTTGATGCTAAAGATAGTCTGAAATAGTATTATTATATATTAAATATTAATTAATTATAAGAATGTTATTTCAAAGACTAAGCGGTGTTAGTTGTAGCATATGTAGACATCTGAGAGGAATTGGTGTGAAAATTGGCAAATTGTGCCATATAAAAATAAAATGACTGAATCAAACCACAGGAACAACAAAAGCGTTGCTGAGGGAAATAAAGCAAGGTAGGGATAACATTGGAACATAGATCAACAAACAGTGACGTTGACAAAGCGAGGGTATTGACCCGGAAATGATCATCGTAAAAAATCTCAGCTGGATGCACAAAATAACGACATCCAGCCAGAAACGTTGTAATGAATTTGATCCCAATGTCCATTTTTGTGAAAGGTATCTTCAGGAGGTAAACACATATTGCTGCAAAAACTTGGAGGGATGTTTGTGGATTCTGCCCTTTACATTCCTAATATCTGATAGCAAGCATGATGAGTTGCTCCATACAGAAAAATGAACAACAACAAAATTATTAAAATGAAATGTGACTTATCTGGAGGCTGCAAAAGTGGTGTGGGAGGGTACGGGAACAGTGTGGTATACAGAGATAAACAAAGGAGGCACTTTCACACCAAGGTAATTAGGGTGTTTATGGGCGGAGAGAATGTTTCTGATGGCACAGCGAGGGGAACAAACAGGGGGAGATGGAGGAGGGAAGGGGGTAAACTAAGGCTCATTGTTAGGCAGCTGATTTACGAGAGAACAGGGGCTCCCGGGCCCTGCCAGTGAGAGGATAGATCTTCTGTCACTATAGCACCCTTAGTCCTTTGTTTCCATTGTGCCCAGACAGGGCTATGGGGGGGGGGGGGGGCTGTGGGGATGAAAGTTGGGTGGAGGGCGGCTGGAGCGAGTGTTGGTTGAGTGTTGTGCCATCGCCTGTACATCTTCACCACAGACAGCAACACAGATCAAAGGCTGCACTGTTCCCTCTCTCTGAAGCTCACAAGCCTTTGAAAACTTCCCACAACATTTGCACAAGAGGATGATGTGCCTGCGATGCGCGAAGCCCGCTGAATACAACATCTGAACACCAACGGTTCATGATCAATCCATCGATCGAGGTTTATTGATATAGCCCAACATCACACATTTACATTTGTCTCAGGTGGCTTTACAGATTGTGCAGAATATGAAAGGGGGCGTGTGGTGCAGTGGGTTGGTGTTTGGATCAGGGGGTCACAGGTTCAAACCCCACTGTAGTCAGCATGTCGTTGTGTCCCTGAGACACTTCACCCCAAATTGCTCCTGTGGAGATTGCCCACAGTATTGAGTATGTAATTCGCTTTGGATAAAAGCGTCTAAGAATAACATGTAATGTAATATGACTGCCTCTGTCCTAAGACCAGGGGTGGTTCTAGGGGGGGGGGTGACACTAACCAGGGACCCCCGTGTGGCCGTCCTCCAAAAAAAAAGGTTATAATATTACGATTTATTGGAACGAAATCAAATCAGAGACCCGGATGTACAGTGGAGATTAAACTGTTCGTTACCTTATAAAAGCAAATACTGTTTCTGTTTTTTAATTCGATTGTAACTTAAAGTTACTAAAACAAATACCGTTAGTGTATTTTATGTTTATTTTACACAATTACTTTATACTGTCTTTGTCTTTTTAACCCGCTTTTGTTGTGCCCCTCTCATGAAATAACTGGCCCGAGCCTGCCCCCCCCCCCAGTAAAATTGGTCTAGAACCGCAACTGCCTAAGACCCTCACATTGGACAAGGAAACACTCCCAAAGAAACCCGACAGCAACAGAGGAGGGATTCCTTCTCCCAGGATGGTCCGACGTGCAATAGTTGTCGTGTGATAAAAGATAATACATTTACAACATAGCAGCGATACCCACAGTGGAGTTTACCCACAGTTTTCAATGCAGCGAGATGGGATCAGTGCACATGGCGGACAGCGGTCATGGGTAGATGGATCAGGCGTCTACTGTATATAAAATGAGGTCACCTTCTCCTTTAGCTCAAAGCAGACGTGGTTGTCTGAGTGCTGTCTGCCTTTCTCTCCGGACATACAACCGCCCCCATGCGTCACTTGACCTTACAGAGCCTCGGCAATAACGCTCCTTCAGGCTAAAATCAATTACCACAATATGAAATGAAGAAAGGGTACGATCGTAGCATGCGAGTGTTGTCGTGTTGGGGCTGTAAGGATGCAGATTGAAAGGCGTCTCGGTCCGTGTCACTGAATCTCTACTGATAATTTCATCCGGGAAGCTAATGGAGTGTCAGACAGCATTGTTCTGATGTTTCTTACAGGAACGCACCGTCTCATTCTCTCCCTTGGCTGAAACTCACAAGGTGTTACATTGAAGTGAGTAAGAATCTGAATGCAATTTGTAAGGTCTGGGAAAGTAGGCCAGTGCTGTTTACAAGGACCTCTCCCACACTTCCAATACGAGTGTTAAAGCGCCTTGTTGTGATTTACCCCCTGTTATCATCATACAGGGACAAATTAAATATCATAAAATGCTATTTTTAAGCCACTCGTCTAAGCTATTTGTGGCTCGGTGAATTATTTTGTCTCCCCTCCAGTATGACAAATAAAAAGCAAAGAAAACATTCAACTCTCTGGCGCACTTTGAGCAATGAAAACCACCTGGGATTCTTACATAGCTTCAATTTGAATGCGAAATTGCCTTCATTGTTGGTTCGACAAGGTTGTTCATAAACATATTGGTGCTAATAATCAATAAACATGATGTCTAGCTAAATATAGTTCTTGCAGACTTAAACGCTTGAGCTGCAAATTCATAGATATCAATAAAATGTAATGTTTCTCGTCATTTCACCAGACCAGAGACGCAAGACAATGATGCAATGTGGCAACTAACACTGTTATATCGATACCGCACAAGACTTTAAAAATGGTGTGTCGAAAAAGTGTAAAGCTAAGCTAAGTCTCTGCCAGAGCTGTACTTTGGCAATGCTTGAACATAATCTATCTTCTTATATTGGAGCCAATATGACAGTTATCTGTACTTTCCATCTTTATGGGTCAATAATGGTGTTAGAAGGTAACGGGTAATAAAAGATACTCAGCTACCTAACGTTGGTTGCATGGGTGGTCTGTTTTATTGTTAGTGTAGTGGTGACAGCAGTAATTGTTTAGTTAGGATAACACAACTTTTTTTAAATGTTTTTCATTGTCAGTTAAAATATTCCTACAGTTTAAATGACCCACCATTGAAAGCCTGGACTGCTGTCAAGGAGGAGGGATGTGTGCAATTCAACCACTGCTCTTGAATGGCAGGTTTAGCAAAAATGTGCTCTCCAGGGTCAACAGCATGTCTAACTTCAGAAATAAACGTTTTCTCTGGTTTCCCATTAGAGACAGGATAACTAAAGTGGTGTACCGACCAACCATCGAACGTTGCCATCTTTAGAGCTGAGCAGCCAAAGTGTTCGCTATTATGCAACGTTGTAACGTTCACGTAACAATAGGATTTGTCACCGAACGAAATAGCTAGAAGGACCACGCATTTTTTTGACGAGGAAATGACTGCCATATTTCCACATAACACTGTCAAACCATCACCGTATGATTAGTTATAAGTCATCTGGCTGCAGTCCAGGGCCATGCCTCACCTCCACCCAGAGTGCACTGGACTGAAGAGCTGGCCGTGTTAAACTCAGCAAACTGAGGGTGGAGGCTTCAAGAAAAAAGTGTTGAAGTGACAAAGTGTTGTGTGAATGTGTTAAGTAATACACACTTATTTATGTGAACTAAAGGAACCTTTCGCTGCCTTTGTTGCATGTTTTTTAGTTGTTCTTTGGACCCGATCTGTTCCGAAATGAACATCACGAAGTGTGCCATTTCAATGAGTGGCTTATCACTCGCATTAGGTGTCTATTTGAAGCCACTTTTTCTTGTCTGACCCCAACTTTAGTTAATGTCAGGCCTCATTAAGGCTAACCCTGGGGTTGTGAATCCGGACTCTCAGTTAATGATATTTTTTGCAACCTGGGGAGTGCGTGTGAGGAACGAAGTGAACAAGAGACAGAAAAAAAAATCCTCATCGCTCATACCAACTCATTATAAAAAAAAAAATGGAGATGGCCCCATGGTGCAACACACACACACACACACACACACACACACACACACACACACACACACACACACACACACACACACACACACACACACACACACACACACACACACACACACACACACACACACACACACACACACACACACACACACACACACACACACACACACACACACACACACACACACACACACACACACACACACACACACACCTCTCTCGACTGACCACACACGCTGCCAAGCTTCTTGCCCCTGAGCAGACACTGACCCCACCCTCCCACCAGCCGTACATCCAATTTGCTTTGGCATTTATAGGTGTTGATGTCAAATGCCTGGTGACCGAATGACATTTCAAAGTGAAGTACTATTGGGTATGGTTGTAGTACGTTATGCTCAATTGACTCCCAATTGCTCAGACAACCAGGGTAGAGGTTATCTGTGAGTCTGATTTGTGAGTTAGTGCATAAGAGGGAGTTAATTCACCGCCTGTGATGTCAAGCACTGTGTAGTAAATCATGAAGCCATTTATGAGGAGGGGAGGGTATCTCACTCTTACCACACACACAAATATTTAAAATCAGCAAATTATCCCTGTGGTGGGAGACCATTTTTCTTTACCCTGCTATGATGCTATACTTCCAAATCCTCTTCATTATCTCGTGTTGAGGCCAAATTGGCAGCAAGCCCTTTTAAAATGAACACTGACACGACGGTTAACAAAATGTGACTGCAGGCAAATGCAACCAAAGGCAAATGCAGGCGAAGCAGTTTCATCTCTATACGTCTTGGTATATTAATAAAACATGAGGCTGCCAGCTTTACCATGATTAAAAGTGATGCAGGTGCCAAGTAGTGCGCTCAAATGGTTAGTAAAACATGTGTTCAGTCTGAGAGGATGCTCTTTCTTTCCCGTGTAAATCAATGGGCTGTTGTGACTGCTGGCATGTTTGGGGGGGATTAAAGCAGTATCATTTCTGCCTATTACATTTCCTGCTCCTGCAGAGAGTCCGCCAGCATCGAAAAGGAGCACAGGCCAGGACACAAATGTCCCAGACACATTGGCCAGAGCTGGGCAAAAGGCCACATCCAATCAGCAGCACCTCCAGACAATATGAAAGACCAGTGGGCGAAAGGAGATGGGATTTAACGGCAAGCAGTGACGTAGAAGGAGGAGGCGAAGGAAGAAATGAGAGGTTGAATCTCATCAGCTTGCCTTTCGGAGATGAGTCACCACAGAGCAGATTATTGCACAACACCAGGGACAGTGGGTTCAGACACAGGGTCCCCAAATCACAGGGAAATTGAACAGAGAGATGATTGAATCCCAACAATTATGCAAAGCAATGACCATGAGGAGACATGACGATGCAATGGGCTTGCTCGGATGAAAGAAGGGGGCAGGAGAAGGAAGAGAGTTAGACACATGGTGGTGCTGGTTGGTGGTTTAACGTGACGGGGGTGTTGGCATTATTTACCTGCATCACCACCTGCTGCCATGCTAGCGGCTGGCTGGTTGGGGTGTTGGGAGGCAGGGCGGAGCGGTCTAGCTGCAGGGTGACATTGCGACGCTCCTCCTCGAGGGCTCGGGTCAGCTGCTCGAAACGCGCCTCCTGCTCTTTCACCGAGGCCATGATGCTGGCGGCCGAGCGAACGTCATAGTCCTCCATGTCCAGTGTTGGTCGCAGGTGTACAGATCTTCCATGAGGGAAAAGAAGGGGGTCGTTAAAGACACCCTAACCCAACAGGCTGGGCGAGCGGCATCAACACACTGATGCAATTTCAAAGTCAACGCTAACATAGGACGTTTGCCATTCAGTAGAAGCTTTAAACATGAACAAAAGACCGACATGACACATCAATATGGAACAATTTGGGTGGATGACTGGATGACTATGGTAGATCAGAGAGTATATCTGTTACAGTCAAATATGTTTAAGTTAGACGGTGCTTTCTAGAGCCAGTACCCTGAAGGGACAGGCTGAGATTCTCCCCACACAGCTTGACTGCATGGAGAAGTCTCTGATACTGCAAGCCCAGCATAGCAAGGAAGACACTCTGCTGGGTGCCAATTAAATTTTTCTTTTCAGAAGTTGAAGTCTTTGTTGTAATTAAAAGTACCACATAAAACGTTTTGCTGGAATATCAGTGCAGCAAAAAATGAAAATATGATCCTCCAATAGCAAGAACAATAAAGGGGAATGAAACAGCGCAGTGCACACTCACAAAAACAAAGATTATTGTTTTTGGACGTTGGAGTTGAAATGGTGGAAAGGAATGAGGTTACCCTATTATAAATGAACAATCATAGCTAGCGTGAAAGAATGGCATTGTCTTCATTTGATATAGCCATGCACTGAGCAATAACACACAAAAGCACTGTTTCAGGCACGGATCCAACACATGCAGGCTTCCCACAAACAAACAAACAAACACCCAGGCCTGGTACCACACTGCCTATCACGAACAATCGAGATTTCTGGATAAGAGTTGCAAGCTACAATGCATATCACTGCCACACACACCCTGACCCATAACCGATGGTGGCATGATATCAAGAGGGTTAAAGGCACAATAACAAATGGGGTTGGAAAATACCAAATTATAGCAATACAGACCGAGTAGATAAGCAGGCCGAAAGGTGTTAGAAAACAGACATCCCCCACTCTTAGAAGAAGGATGAGACAGCAAGAGTAACGGAGAGCTGGGAGAGAGGGGGAAGAACAACAAAGGGAAGAGAAAAGAGAAAAAGCAAGATGTTAATACAAATGAAAAGCAACATGTGCTTCCTCAGACTCGTATTTCCCCTTAATGGTAAACATGGGTAATCAAACAGGTGCAAAAAGCATTTTGAGATCATATTTTTTTAAACATCCAGGGTTTGTGAAGCATGTCTTTCTCGATGGTTTCGATCCATATCGTTTTTCTTTTGTCAACTGCTTGATGACAAATGTGCATATGCAGTGCTTTAAAAATAGTACATTTGCAAACAGGGACTCATTATTTGCCACAAAGTGGGTTAATCCAGACCACGTCTATTTCTCAAGACATTTAACTTTTAACACATTTGGTAACACTTTATATTAAGGTACACAAATTAACCATCAACTAGTTGTTCATTAACATGCATATTAGCAGTATATTGTCTCTTTATTTGTCATTATAAAAAACGTATTAATACCTTATTCTACAAGTAATCAAATCAAGTTTTATTTATATAGCACATTTTTAAACGATTTTTGGTCGAGCCAAAGTGCTGTACATATAATAAAAAATAACCTACAGTAAAGACACTTTACAGCAAATACAACATCACAGTTTGTGCAGAATATCAGTATGTCGTACAATAGGCCCTTAGTTGAGAGTTTTCCCTTAATAACCCTCTAATTAGTGCTTATTTATTGAAAGTAAGGAAGTTGTTGTACATGAGTTTTGGTTTTAATATACTCTGCTCAATATGAGCCTATTACTTTTAGAATATGGTTATTTAGAAGAAGGCATTAATAAGTGTTTTATAATGACTAATAAAGAGTCAATATACTGCTAATATTCTTAAGAACTCAAACACTTAGGAGGTAGGACCCAATTGCACGACCCGGGAGACAGAGGTAAAGTATTGGTAAGATTACCAATTTTATTTTTCTAAAACACGATGAACAAAAAATGGTCACTAACTAATCTCAGATTGAAATGACAAAAAGAGAGAACAAAATGAAAATCGCTCACGTGGTGAGGAACAAACCTTTCTATAGTACCAAAGAACAAAGCTCTGACCATGGCAAGAGACAAAAACGAACTGACAAGGAACACTGGGAGACAGGGGAATTTAAACACATGAGAATAAGACACAGGTGGGAACAATCAGGGGCGGGGCTGACGCTGATGAGCACAGGAGACACAGAAGGGATGACAGGTGAAAAGAATCAGGAAATTAGAAACACCAGGGAAACTAACGACAGACAGGAAACACAGGGAGAAAGACCAGACAATACACAGGGAGGAAAACATGACAAGGAGAAAAGCCAAACACCCACTACCAGACACACAAAACTAAAAACGTGACACAACACAAGTATCGTGACAAATATGCACATTTTTGCCAGATACAGAACAAGCAATTGGTCTTTTTGTATGCAGATGTTACATAATGTCCTACACTTCGACTACACTGGTGGTTTTGGCGCAGTGGTTAGAGCGTTGGTCATCAGATCAAGGGGTCCAGTTCGAATCCCGCCCCTGCGTCAGGCCGTTGTGTCCTTGGGCAAGACACTTTACCCGCATTTGCTCCTGTGGGTAATGTCCACAGTAATGACTCTAATATGTGTAATCTGTAATTGTAAAGCGCTTTGAGCACCTGTTAAATTACTCTAATACAAAATGTAATACATTATTATTATTACTATTATTACACTGCTCAACCAGAGAGAGAGAGACACTTGTTTCAGGCTAGAAAAGAAAACACAACCAATGGTCAATTTAGGCCAGTCAGCTTAATTTATGCGCACATTAACGGTGTCTGTGAGATGAAACCTTGTGACCAAGCTGTGTCGGGTATTGTAGGAATGAGGGCTTTAAAGCAACACATGTGCGAGTGCTTCTTCAGGCACCACAGGGTTAAAAAAGGGAAGGTGCATTTACAAAAACATAGACATGAATAATGATTCAAGAGACACATTTTATCAAAGCATTTTGGGTATCTTCCAGCTGGTCTTGCCACCGAAACAGACTAAGATTGAGGAGCATTGGTTTGGCTCGGCAGAGGATGATCAATGCAGATGCAACCATTAGAATGTTAAACAGGTTGCATTATAGAAACAGAGTGTGTGTGTGTGTGTGTGTGTGTGTGTGTGTGTGTGTGTGTGTGTGTGTTCATTCTTCACTATAGGACCTGTGAGGCCCTTATTCCCTTTGAAGCACACAATCCCTCTTTGATGTTTGTGGCGGACTGATCATTTATTTATCTGGAGTGGAGTCTCGTCTGACACAACTCTTCCTTCACTCTTCCTCACAACGCATAGATACCGGGGAGCCTGTGTTTTAAAATTCAACTCCACATCCATATGAATGAATGATCTTTCACATGATCTCTCATTACTTAGCCAGTGTGTTCAAATTCAAATGAAATACATAATGTCTGATTGGCATGAGTCATCAGCTGGTAACTCAGTTTCAAGAATGGAAACAGTTCTGGGTAATGCCTACTTACAAAAATAGCATCCTTGTCTGTTTCCAAAGCTATCCACCACTTGAGATAACCCACAGCAAAAGGGTACTATTAGCCATGTTGATTGGACATACTTGATGATGGAGTTTAAATAATTCACACCCCTGAAGGGTTGGGGGGAAATGTTGCCATTGCTTCCTGAGTCGTAAAGGGAATAATATGGCAGGCATGTCAGCTACGCCCCACAGCTTATCATTAAACACAAACTTCAGGGCCTACTTAAAATAGCACAGGGAGGGGCATCGGAAGAATTCCCCTCTGCCACCATGACAGCCTTGTTTTTTTTTTTTTAAAGCTTTGGTTCAACAGATGTTTGCTAATGGTATGCGTCAGAGGGGATACAAAAAATGGCAAAGGTGTGCATGTTTAACCTCAACCTCAATTACATACGCCCCTAACTTTATGTGACGGAAACATATCATATTCAACTGAAAGAGATAGAAATGGCCACTTCCGGATATTTACGAGTGGTAAGGATGGTCACTAATCAAAAATGAAACCGCTTTCTACATAGGAAAGAAACGTTTATGGGATTTGACTACTCTTAAGGTGTTTGCTTTTTTAATTGAAGGGAAAGACCAGCTCATATTACATGGTTAGAGGTCATGCAGAACCTTACTACCAGCTTCAGTGTCGCAAGGCTTTTCCTCAAGTATAAATACACTTCAGCACAAATCCTCAGCTCTAAAAATAGCCCAGCAATAAATATATCCACACACACCGTCCACAATTTGAACGGGCTCGGCAGATGAGATGCAGCATTTGTTCACTTCAAAGGCTTGCTGGAAAATCCGGAAATAAATCCTTGGTATCTTATTCACAAGGGCCATCAAACTCGCATATTCCAATGACAAGACCCTCTGCCATTTTACCCCTCTGTGCAGTAAACTGGCAATCATTTAAGAAGTATATTTTTTTCTGTCTGGCTATATTCCTATATGAAACCGCAACTACATCACAAAATAATGCTTCAAAGGAGAAGCATGTCCTATCTGCCTGAACTGAAACCTTGGTGATTTCCCCATTGGCAAAATTAGATTATTTTATTTGTGTATACCCAAACATTTCATCTCTTGTTCCTTTGATACAAACCATCACAAAATGGCTTGGTATCAGTCTGCTGTGTGAAGTCAGAGGACATTATAGATGGCTCTCCACTCACTGCCTTTTGAAACCACCAATGTTGACAGATGCAAAGGGCAGATCTTACCAAATCTTCAGTCTGAACTTGTGAAGAGAACCTGTCATTCACTGAGTTATTGGTGTTAGACCCTTTATGCTGTGCAGCCTACAAGTGTTATGTAAGAGTGAGGAAAGTCAAATGAGGTTTTACTCTTTGAGGAAAGTCAGACTAACAATGGTTAGATCTTCAAGCACATTATGGGAGATAAGATTTTAGAGTGTGTTTTCGTAACAAAGGGCTGATAAATGGCCTTTTGTTATTGGGATACAGAGTTGGGCTTTTGGTCCAATGGGACAGTTTTCAGATTATTGAGTTTTCAGAAAAAATGGCCACTGAAACAATGGCATGGCACCACTAGTTCTTGGAAGGGTGAGTCACTACAGATGAAACAGACAAGATATACAATTTTAGAAAGCTGCTAGATGGATTTAGTTACCTTTTAACCAAGCAAAGTTAGCTGTTTCCAGTCTCAATGCTAAGCTTTGCTAACCTGTTGCAAACTGTAGCTTCATTTTCAAGGCTTTTATTGTCATTTGTAAATAGCTACAGTGTAGTTATGACAATGAACATCTTAGGTCACAGGCTCCTCCAACAGTGCAACACAATAAGACAGATAAAACAGTGCAAGTAAATAAAATAAAATATAATATAATTCATATTTACAGGAAGGCATGATGACATTGTCACTTAACTCCACAAAGCCACATTAGCTTAACTAAAGTGCTTTGACTTTGCTCTTACAGTATATCAGGATTCAAAGCAGAGGACTATTGCAAATGAGTAGGCCTACAAGAACAGAAGCGACATGTGGCGTGTGTCTTGGGAGTTTCAGATACGGGTTTATTAGGGGGATGGGGAACAGATTGGGAGGTAAAAGATGAGGATAATTGAGTGTGACCATCAGTGCCCAATATTGAGTTAGCAACATTTACCTGATTAGGGAATATAGGGTGGTGGGGTTCTTCCTCCCCCCTCACCGCCAATTTGCCCCTTTCTAGAGGCTGTAATTGCAGCTCAAATTAATTATTTGTCTAAACCCATCATATGCCCATCTGAGGATGCAGCTCCCAGAGGCACAATTGGGTATTTAAAAACACCTGCTCCCAGCCAGTGGCAGCTCCGGAGTATTTTTGTTGGGTAATCTATGGTAGGGCTAACCCATACAGTGGTGGGGCTCAAGTCAGTATTTGCAATGTAATAACATACACGCTATATCGCCCCCCTTGACAGTGAAACGCCACGCGTGAGGTTTAGATTATGTCCCTGTCTCAATGAAAATTGAGATTTTGAAATACTAACATAAAATTATAATAACATTCTGGTACTCTCTTGAGAAGAAAATAAATAAATCTATTACTTCACGCCATTTTAGTTTTTTGTTACTTTGTTCTGAAAGCTGAACCTGCTGCTCCTCACAGAGAGAAGAGGCTGTGTGAATTACTTTACATTGTGGATAAGGGTAGATAGCCCCCATTGTTCTGTGTGTCAAAATGTAAGACACACACCTATTAATCATCAAACCGTGGGGTCTTATTTCATTACGCGTTGATTTCTATCAACACGTAATGTTGTATCCATGGATGTATAAAGAGTAGTTCTACCGCAAAAGTATTCTCCGTCGGGACTTCCTGCAACAACACCACGCCGTTATCTTGATTCTGATTGGCCAGAAGACATTATCAAAGATGTTTTATTGAGAAGACGATCACTACGTGACAAAGGTTTTCAAAACCGTTTCTAGTCTTCGGAATTTCCAGACAAGTGGCTACTGAAATCAATCTTACTAACTGCTGTCTGTGCAATTTACTCGGCGCGAGTTGGCGGACTTTTTTTTGCTTACTTTAACATCATGTTTCATGGTGGGGCTAAGCCATTTCTTGGTATGGCTGTAGCCTACCCCAGCCATACCCTGGCGCCGCCACTGCTCCCAGCTTGTGAATGGAAGAGGTGGTTGGAATAATGATCAATTTACCCACTTTTTGCTGTAGATATTAATATAATTAAAGGTCCCCTATTATACTGTTTTTCATCAATAGGCCTACATTATATGTCTCAGATATATACAAAACATGTCTCTGAAGTGTTTGGCTGAAATACCAAACAGATCATAATCCCCTCTGTTTCAGCCCTGTTTCCAAAGGTTACACAAGCCAAAAAATCTTTATGACATCATAAAGTGGCCAAAATCTGATCAGCTCATTTTCAGACACGTCCTGATAACTGGATCAGGACAAAAAGAGAGAGAATCATTTTTCCTGAAACTTCCATAATCTCTTTAAAGAGGGGACTTAAAAAGTAAGAATGGAAATGTGCAATATGAAGAGCCTAGTAATTTCATAGCCAGACATTTCAAGCTCTTAAGAGAATATGTCAAAGCTGTTGCTGAGAGTGTCTGATGGTTATGTGATTTGTCATAATGACAATCTGCTGTATTGTAAAGTGCTACTTATGCACACGAAAGTCTGTTTGAATAAGTCCTAAAGTACTTATAAAGAAAAACATTATCTCTGGATCTTCATATATTTTTCAAAAATGTTTTTTAGAGTAGAACTGTAGCAGGGAGAAGACAAGCCAATGATTGTCATTTCCAATATCTAATACTCTTTAGTAACACTGGACTGACACACTAAGTCACTAACATTTTTAAGAGTCTACATATCTTTAAATCCACTGTCACCAGCAATAAATCTCCCTTACATTAAGGATTCTAGTCCATAATTGTTGCGTTGAGAAACATTAAAGTGAGTGTTAATTCCCAGAGGGGTATGGCTGAGTGATGCCTGGATAAGTAAAGCTTAGTGAGGCTTGTGGAGTCCATAGCTGATCACTTTCACAGCTCGAAGAAAAGGAATGTAGCCGTTTACCATCCATATTTTATTTCATCCTTTGAACCACTTCGCGATGTGGAATATTTGAGGCCGGAAAACAATGACAAACAAAAAATACCTTTAGATGCAAATACATTTATGTTCTAGTCTCTTTGAAGAGATGGATCAGTTCATTTCGACAAATTGATACTGATATACCTAACCATGATAGAAACATGCTACAGTTCGGTGGTTCAAAGCTTCTACAAATAGGAGTAACGTTTTCATTTTTAAAGTGCTTTCTCTTCTATTTAAATGTTGACATTCTGACCCGAAATTCGACGTTGGCTAGTATATGATAAAAAGCTTTAGTTCTTACATTATAAGCAGCTAATAGTCAGCAGGTCAAGGTTCATCAAGTAGCATCTGCATATCTATGAGCTTTAAGTCAGTTCTTGATTGGGAGAATATGATTAAAGTGGAAACAAAAAGGTTACTTTGAACATGCCAGAAGCAATGCACAAAGCTTTATAGACATGGAAATCAGTTATTATTTCTGATATACTTTCATACTTTTAAAAAGAAACAAAAGAACTGGCACAAAAAGTCAATCCAAGTTTAAAGTAAAGCAAAGACATGCACGTAAGACATGCAAATTGCAATTAGGTGTCTCAGGTTATATCTTCAACAAGACTTCAAACACAGAATTAGTTGGTTCTCTATCCGGTGTAGACCAGAACAAATGCTCTCTCCTGCTCGGCTCTAAAACCCACCAAAAACTGTGAAGCATTTTCCTGAGTTCATTCAACGATGAGAATTATTGAAATCACAGTGCATTTCCTGGAGGAAAAAGCTCTTGAATGTATTGAAATAAAAATCAAACAAGGTACCTCAGCGACAAAGTGAAGTGAAGTGAAGCTCTCTTGAGGAGAGATAACAGAGAAAGTGAAGTCTTGGATTTGCAAAATAAAAAAAGCTGTCAGGAAATGTAATTACTGCAATGATGAGCTGAACAAAGTGATTAAAGGAGGCTGGAGGTGTAGAGAGAGAGGTGGGTGTACCTTTGATGTCAGGGAGTGCCGTCAGACCACAATTAGACTGAGGACAGGCGTAGAGTCGACTCGTTTGTTCAATCCGCCAGGGGAGATCTGTGGATAAAAAAACAGAACATGAAATTATAAAATAAATTCTAAGCCAACCTGCTGACAGTGCTTTGTTAAGAGACACATATATAGCATAGATCATAACTGTAATATGATACTGGTGCTCTAATTTTAACCATAGCACCCTCACTATTGGTTCATCCTCTCGTGCAAATCACTTCTGGTGTGCCACAGGGATTTGTTCACGGTCCTCTGCTTTTTTCGGTTTACACGGTTTTTTCGGTGAATTGATAAAACTGTGGCCCCTATTGACAGTAGCTTGGCTATTTAAAAAGTGGGGGTTTATTAGCTTTACTACCCTTTAACCTTGACAGTGGGAATGCCAAAATAAATACCAGGTATCCAAGATGAGGACCTTTTTATGCAGATAAAACCCATAAGAGCTTCTGATTAAAGCAGTGTAATCACACTCATGAACTGCTAAAACAGTTTTTTGGTGCTAAATAAAGTAATCAGAGTTCCTTTTATGCAGCCAAACTTCTTTAAGCTGATCCATTATAACTTTGAAAGTCTGTCAATAGATGTTAAACATGTTGCCTGAAATGTATATCTTTAAATTGAAGTTGTTTAAAGCATAATTCTGTCAGGATTGTAATTGGTCTGAAACGTATTTGCCTCTCACTGGCTTACAATTAAATGTCAGAATTTTAATTGTACCTTCTGTCTTAATACACATTTCTCCACATGTGGTTTTGGGAGTTGTCCAAAAACTAAATATTCAGTCAATATTTCTCCAGGCAGTAATATTTCCCAAGGAAACCCAGGACAATAATTATGCACATATGCAATAATGTGCAACAAGAGAAACAACAGCTATAACTGCTGCTAAAACAATTGCATTTCCAGCCTTGTAGCTTCACAAAAATAAATAGACTACCTTTCAATTCTTCTTGTCTCCATGGCCAATAGCTGAGTAATAATAATGAGGCAACACTAACTCAATACTTTCAACAAACCAATATGTCAGCCTGACCTTAGTATTCACACACACTGCCTCAGAAATATAGACATCACCGGCACACACAAACACAGAGACTAATGTCCAACACTGCAAATTGGTTTTGATGCTTCACACTATGGGATGAATCATTCTGCCAACCTGTCCAATGGCTATGCATCCTTTGAAGAACATGAAGAAACAAAAACCGCCGGATCGACGGCACCCTTGAAAGTGTCATTGATGATGACATCAAATGCACGCTTTCTGAGTTTAATAAGATGTAATGGTTCCTTAAAAATTGCCTCATACTTCAAGTAACTGGTGGAATCTTTATTTAAAAAAGGTATGATTTCCAAAAATGAGTTCAACAGCAGTTCATTATACATTATTATGTTATTCAGATTCAACTGGGGTTCAGACTGATTCATGACAACAATTATTATGGAGTAAAAGCTACTTTTCTTGGGAGTGGATGCAATACAAAACAACATTTAGGACCTATTATGCTAATTTCCAAGTGTATATCAGTATGTAGTGTCTCTCCTGTGACACGTTTCCATGCCTTAATGTTCAAAAAGTTCTTAATTTTTCTCACACTGCCTTTGCTGCAGTACTTCTTTTCACCCTCTGTCTGAAACCAGAGCCCAGTCTGCTCTGATTGGTTAGCTGGCCGGCTCTGATATGATTGGTCAACCGCTTAGAGATGTCCCGCCCCTTACCCTATCACGTACAATGTGTTCAAGCTTTGGCCAATAGAAGCGCACGTTTTCCATAGTGATGTCACTATGTTCAGAAAGAAAACATAGGTGTGGAGGTGTTTCAGGCAGGGGGAGGAATATGTTGGAGATACACTTCCTCTGGAGGGAACTTTAGCCTTTGCAGACCATTAACATGCACACAAACCAATTTAACACACTACAGGAAATGGGAAACCCCAAAAACATATTAGGGGCTCTTTAACCTTTTTTTTTTTTACATTTATCACAGTTTTTAACCAAAAGCTGAAACTAAGACTACTTCCTTGTGGGAGAAGCACATATTGCCAACTGAACTTTAACAGCATACATTCATACATGAACTACTGCTTTAAGGTGTTGTATACAATAATCTCTCTACAAGGTAAGTATCTCCAGATGTAGAACTGAATTCAGGATAAATATGCATTAGAGAGTGAATCCATGCAATGTCTCTCTAACTATGATCAGAAGACACCCACAGTGAATTTGAAAAAAAAATTCAACACAATGTCAACTCTCCTCTCCAGGTTTTAGCTGGCTCTCGGATTATAATATCTCCCCCTCTCCAGGGATTCCTGGGTGTGTGCATTTCAAGGACAGATAGGCTCTGAGCACCTTGGATTTCTGGTACAAACATCAAAGGTGAAGCTAAGCCCGGCTGCATTAGTTTTCACCTCGTCTCTCTCTCTGGTCCTGGACGAGTCCTTACATCGCTGCTGAATGGGGATTATCTCGGCACATAGTCACCGCTCACAGCAGCACTTTGATTTCTACTCATTTGATTCTACTTCCAATGCTGCTGCAACTGAGCTCTTCCTTTGGGGGGCGAGGACATCAGCACATCAGGCTGGTTTGGGCAGATTGATTGTCAGTGATGATGTGAAATGAGTGAAAGAGGCTCTTGCCACCCCCACTTGATGGCACTTAACCTCGCAGCTCATCCTGTGGAGATGATCAGAGGTCAATAGTGGGAGACTGTGCACTTCAATGACACATTGCTCTAGCATTGAAGGTCACAGTGCTTTAGAGGCCTGTGTTGGGTGGCTCTGAAGACATTGTGGTGAAGAATGTTCAACAAAGCATGTCGGTGGGTGAATAAAAATACAAAATAAATCAGTGGCCCGGCCACAAGCTGATAGAATTTCATACTCCCAATACCCACATTCAATCAGATTTATTTACACAGCACCCTGTCAGGTACATTTTCTCTGCTCTGGGATCTGTGTTGACACTTCACCACTGGCCCCCGACGCCGCCATCCTCATTTGACAGTAATAAGTGCAAAGCCATCATGCAATATTTGCGTTTCATATCAGCCTGATACCTCACCTGCTGTGCATTATGCAGACAATTGCATATTCTATCACGACTTGTCCCCCCTTCAACCCACATCGTTTGTAGAGCGCCGGTGTAATTCTGTGATTAATAATGAATGCAGAGTGAGGATGAGCACGCTGGCTGACTGCAGGCTGACTGTCTGGGGAAGATGCCCTGATGAAGGTTTTTCCTCGACTGTCAGTACCTCTGCACTCTCACGATCTGCAATCACGTATATATGACCTAAGGGAAAAGCAAACGTGGCTTCTGTGCATGCATAAACATTTCATTCTATATACAGGTTACCTGCAAATGCCATGTATATAAAGTGGTAAACGTCAAAAGTGTATGAAAAGTAAGTGGAGGCACTCATTTTGAACGATTACTGTGCCTGTGGATGACTCTCAAACCCAAATGACGCAGCTTTTCAAATGACGCATGCAGTGTTTCCTGATGTTTTGTCATGAATGAAAAGCATAGACATTACATGTTATTGTGAGACACTTTTATCCAAAGCGACTAACATACTCAATACTGTGGACAATCCCCACAGGAGCAATTTGGGGTGAAGTGTCTCAGGGACACAACGACATGCTGACTGCAGTGGGGTTTGAACCTGTGCTCCCCCTGATCTGAACACCAACGCACAACCCATTGCGCCACACGCCTCCTTAGATGCACAGATGTCAAAATGTTGAGATATATCGGTTCTGATGAGCGTTTTCTGATCTGCCACCTCTTTAGGTTGGCAACTCAAACTGCTTTGGTTAGCTTATGCGAAGAATGTTGTTATGGTTATAAATAAATGTTTTACTTTTTGTAATATGTAAATTAACGTTTTGGGTGGGATAGCATAACATTGGATTAGATTAGATGGTAAAATATGCATCACTGCACCTAAATGTTGATCCGACCACCTTTTGATCAGTGGAAGATCCATGTATGATCGAAACAGAGTCAATAAAACTTCTGTTGCATAGATGAAGTGTGCAGGTGTCACCTTTTTACTTATCGACGCTGACTTTCCATAACTATCTTTTTCAATTTTACATGACATGTTACTTGTTAGACGCTTGTATCCAAAGCGACTTACATACTCAATACTGTGGGCAATCCCCACAGGAGCAATTTGTGGTGAAGTGTCTCAGGGACACAACGACATGCTGACTGCAGTGGGATTTGAACCTGTGACCCCCTAATTTGAACACCAACGCACTAGCCCACTGCGCCACATGCCTCCCATGAGGCTCAATATCTATATCACTTACATATTCGTGTGCCTGTCTGATTCTCACCAAAGTTAAACAATATGCATCAACATGACGATATCAACGCTTTTACATGACTTTAGGTAAAAAAACAAGCGTTTTCGCGGAAACTATTTCTATAAAAGACATCGCCATTGACAGTAGTATGCAAAAAGCTCAACAAAAAAATCAACTATCTTTAAATGAATTATAGAAACGGAGATTCAGACTTGTGCTTA
Source organism: Notothenia rossii (assembly GCF_949606895.1). Classification (NCBI taxonomy): domain Eukaryota; kingdom Metazoa; phylum Chordata; class Actinopteri; order Perciformes; family Nototheniidae; genus Notothenia; species Notothenia rossii. The sequence goes on along the minus strand of NC_136909.1, from coordinate 7,681,261 downwards.
TTGAGGCCTCTTTAGCATTTATACCCTAATGAGCCTCCAACCCTGTCTCCTAAAAATGACGTTCCCACAGAACTAAACTGCATTCTCAATTACGTTTAGCAAGAAACGTATTTTCTCCCACGTTATGTTTGTTATGAACGTATCTCAAATACGTTTATTTTCTACATATCTTCTAGAAACATATTTTCTCCCACGTTATGTTTCTTAGTTAAAACATTAAAACAAATCCATAGTTGCAATAAACGACACAGCAGCTTTTTGGCATGTTAAACTATTATTTTCTGTCTCGCTCATGAGAACAGATGGCGAAATTACAGCCTCGCCTACTGATTTCAAATGTAAGCTCTAAAATGATATTTATAAATGACTATTATCATTAATATAAGCAAGACAATAAATGGCAAAGATATGTAGAAAATAAACGTATTTGAGATACGTTTATAAGAAACGTAACGTGGGAGAAAATACGTTTCTTGCTAAACGTAATTGAGAATGCAGTTTAGTTCTGTGGGAAGGTCATTTTTAGGAGACAGGGCTGTGAACCTCACACGCATCCACAACCTTTATAATGTGGACACTTCTCAGCAGCTACAGTCATTGGATGCAGAATAGTTGTGCCTCAGGTTTACATATGACTCATACTACACGTCAGCCATTATCCCTCTGTTTTTTCTTTGTTCTTTGCCCCCATCTCTTCCCAGTAAAGAGTGTATTAACACAGAAAGGTTGCAGCTAGTTCGTAGAAGAATCGCCTGACAGCTCTGTATTTCCAGGTAATTGTTCATCTGAAAGCAGAGCTAACACACATTGTGTTCTCCTGTGTGTGCAGAGAGCAGCAGCTAATTGCATATTCCACTAGAAAATAGAAGGTCCATCATCATTAGTTCAGACAAGCTTGCGTCATACGAGAAAGAAGAGTGCTTCGGGTTGTAGAACATGTACTCATCCCAGAGAGCTGACCTTGAATATCGCTGTTAAACATTGAAATAAAGACAATGTGGTTTAAAAAAAAGGTTTCCTGCCAAAACAAAGTTACTTATCCTGAGAAGAGTAAAAATGGAAGGAGGTGACATTGATGGGCCTGTTTGTTCTTTGGACTTTGCACAGATTTAGGGTTTCTTAAATATTTAATATGAGGTTTGAAAGTTGGATTTTTACAGATTCATAACAAACAACCCACAAGTTTGAACTCATAATGACGACTCAGGTATCAACAACTCAACATTGGAAGCAGGGCTGTAGCTCCCTGCTGCACTCCTTGACCTTGTGACTTTCCTTGATAATAGACTCTCAAGAGAAAAAAGTATGAATTTGAGTAAACAGTCAAAACAAAACATCCCCCCCCTCTCTCTCTTTGCAGTAAAATAATATCCAACAATGGTTTATATCCTGTAGCCTTGATTAAACCCAGCACAATGGTTCGAACTCGCCCACAGAAACCCATTAGCGTGTTAAATATTTCAACTGAGGCGGCAGTATTGATGTGGAAATCGTTTACACAAGTCAAGGATTTGTAACTTTCTATAAATGGGCTGAAGGTGATTCATTTTGACCAAACTTTTAATAGCGAATCATGTGCTGCTAATGCAGTGGTTCTCAAACTTTTTCTGTCAGGCCCCCCCTTTGGAGAAAAAAAAAAGTCGGGCGCCCCCAACACAAATAGTCAGGCTCAGTGGCGGCGCCAGAGATTTCTTTTGGGGGTGCTGTGGGGTAGCTTGACCTCACATAGGGGGGTCCGGGGGCAAGCTCGTCCGGGAAGATTTATTTTTAAATATTGAAGTTAAAAGCATCAATCAGGTGCACTTTGAGAGCAAAATGATGAGATCTATGGATACATCTCTCAACACTCATTTGAAACAGAACAGTAAGTAGATGTTCTTTTTCTTTATGGATATTTTACAAATCACCCTTTTAAACGTTATTCTTGTTTTACTGTCATAGTATTTCATACCTGTTTTTCATTTATTCTCTTTTTATAACTATAATGATCATATAAACGTGTGCCTCGGAAATAATTGTTTACATTAATCATGACCAAAACGTTTGAGACCCACTGAGATAACTTAGACTAAAGTTAACTATCTAAACACTGAGAGAGTCTTTCAGTTCACTGAGTCTGACTCCACTTTGTTGTTCCTCCTTATATCCGTAGCTCGCTAGCACCAGAAGCTAACAACAACGATCTCCGGTACCGGTGCGCTCTCTCTCTCTCTCTCGCTCGCACACACAAAATGGCTCGTTCCACACAAAAAGAGCCGAGCTTTAATGAAACACAGAGACCTAGACGTAATAGTACTGTATCATATTATTTTCGAATAAATAATTTTTCAGTTTAGGATTTTTTTTTTTTTTATCTTTAAAAAAAAAAAAATGTATAACCATTTTTCCTCCTGGTCTCTTGCGCCCCCCCCTGGCATGCCTCTGCGCCCCCCAGGGGTGGAGCGCCCCCCACTTTGAGAACCACTGTGCTAATGGCAGCTTGGACATTTAGTGATGTATTGTGCTAATTGCTGAAAGAAAGCAGCCCTGCTAAATAATATTTCAACTCAAACAAGCAAATAAAAACGTTAGTAAGTTCCCACAATCACACCATGATAATGTATGAACAGGAAACCTTGCACATTGTTCTCAAACTTCTTTCTTTGCTAAATAACTTTGTCAATAAGCTCATGATGGTTGAGATTTAACTCAGTCAATGAGGTTACTGTCAACAAGTGTATGGAAAATAATGTGGTGTCTTAAATGTTTGTAATATTTTGCTCTGTGAAGTCAAATAGGTGAAATGTTGTGCAATCCATTTGATCCATGATCCATACGCGATCTCACAAAGATAAACCTTTTTGCACAGCGTTAGAGTGCACTCTATCTCCATTTTAAAATAAACATGCGCGGCTGCATTGCGGATAAAGTTATGTTGAGCAAATAGAATACAAACCAGAATGGTTGAATTCAATATTAGATCAATGACGTTGAAGCCTTATTTGACACCAAACCACTGCAGAACCAAACAAACATCATAGACAAGTTGCCTGAGGAAGATCTTGAACGTTGAAAAGTTGGCATAAAGAGAAACTACATTATTTATTTCAAAGTATAGCAGGGTGCAGACCTTCTGTGAGCCCTGTGGTCAAGTGTGTATTGCCTGGATGTTCCTTCTCCAATCAAATGCCTTCAAGGGGAGACTAACTGGGTTTTATGTTGTTGTTCACAACATCAGGTAACTTTGAAGTACACTTGTTAACAACATTGTAGCACTGAAGGTACACAGTGATATATTGTTATTACAGGTAGTGGTAGAATAATGTGTAACTCTAAGAGTCCCTGCCTCTCTGCTTGCTGTTTCTGTAAAGTCAGGCAATTAGTCATCACAAAAAGATTATGTCACAAATAAAGACATCTAATTTCTTCAAAATGATTAATAATAGCAGCAAACTAAAATAAACCCTGTCACAGTTTGATGAATGGAGCCCTTGAATGATAACACTTTGACATTTCGGATAATCTCGGTTTTAGCAGGATTGAATGATAAGACTCAGGTGATGATTGATTAAAGCAGAGAGTATGGATTTTTGGATTCCTTTACGGTGTGTGTGTGTGTGTTTGTGTGTGTGTGTGTGTGTGTGTGTGTGTGTGTGTGTGTGTGTGTGTGTGTGTGTGTGTGTGTGTGTGTGTGTGTGTGTGTGTGTGTGTGTGTGTGTGTGTGTGAATTCACCCCCAGCATCGTATGAAACATATACACACGATCACTCTCCCTGATGGAACAACAGATCCTGGCTGTGGAGGAGGTTTCTTTTCTTTTTTTTTTTATACACGCTGCTGCTTTGAATAAAATATCTGTGCTGGGATTTGCACATAACGGGCAGCTTCAACCCTCCACTCGTCAATTATGTAATGTGTACCACCGCAGCCTGCTGAAACCCTCACAGCTCATCGGTATCCACAAAGACAGCGGAAGGCTTTATCTGGGGTATCAGAGGATATGAGAAGTGGGAGACAGGAAGGGTGAGATGGAGAGGAGGCAGGTGTGTGTGTGTGTGTGTGTGTGTGTGTGTGTGTGTGTGTGTGTGTGTGTGTGTGTGTGTGTGTGTGTGTGTGTGTGTGTGTGTGTGTGTGTGTGTGTGTGTGTGTGTGTCAAAGACATGAAGAGATCAAACAATGTTCTGGGATGTTATCTATTTGGAGCGGTGGTGAGGAGAAGCACCGTCACAACCAAGCAGGTCACACTCTAATGACTGAATATATCTTTAAAAAAGTGGTAAACATCCCCGTGCGTACACTGATAGAGACAGAAATTAAGTACACTGCAAGAAAAGTATTCATATAATGACTTTTACCTTAAAGGACCCTTACTGAAAGGACTTAAAATCCTATACAGAGACTGGGAGTAACAGGATAAAAGGAATCAGGATACAAAACTGTATTCCCTTACAGTTACATACAAAAAAAGAAGTAATCAGATACTGTATTATATTTCGGTATGTAGGAGGATTACAATGTCACGAAATGTCATGTGTGTGTGAGCTTAACTGCATTTATTAAACTAAAACTGAGCATTTTCTGTCAGCTTAGATTGTATTTCTCCTTTTTTATGTGCTCATGTAGACATCCTGAATATGTTTAATAAAAGGCAGGTTTCCAAATAAATAAAATGATTTTTGATCCTAAATATCTTGGTTCCTTCTTTTCGAAACTCACATTGTCCTGTTGTCTTACAGAATACACTGAAGTGAAACACATCTTGTTGATATTTCTATTGACGTGTATTTATATGCATTGCATTCGAGGTAATCCTAAAGTAACGGAAAGTAATCAGGTTACATTATTTGTGTTTGTTGATACTCAGATTAGGTTATTTTTTTCGGGTTACTATTGTAACAGAATAATTGTGTGTGTTCAAACGATGCGCTACAGCCCTGTGAATAACACTGAATTAAAGGTGACCGAGATGCTTCCCACTCTGCCTGCCTTTCTTGTTTGTTTTTTTTAGCTGAGTCACAGTTCATTAAACAACAATAAACACTTTGTTTACACCCATTACTGTGTAATTAAGAAGGACACATTGTTAGCAGTAGCGAGCGGATAAAATTCCAGGGGGAAAACAGCTGATGAATTGTTGACAATCCTGTGTCTAATTGCAGTTAAGTTGGAAGTGAGGCTTAAAACTGCGTGTGTGTGTGTGTGTGTGGGGGGGGGGGGGGGGAAGGGGGGTTGGACTTTAAGTAAGAAGGTCACCACTGGTGCCGACATTCGCTGACATTCACATCTCCCGTCTTGAAGTCAGCCTTGATAATTAACTTCTGTCACTCAAAAAAGGAAGTTGTAATTGCATTTCAAAATAAAACATCAAAATCTAACAAAAGCTCTGGATTGAGAAATACTCATGAGTCTTTCACAGCGACATTGTCTTTATGGCACTTTCCCCTTGGGACTGGAAGGGAATTCAGCCAAATGTAATTGGCCACCTCCACATTTCTAGTAAAATAAAGCGGCTATTTTTAGAAACTTGAGTATAAGGCACCATTTCCTGAACTAAGAATGGAAAGGCAGCTCAACCGGAGTGAAACTGGAGACTCAGAGAACATACCGGAGTAACAGCTACAGCGTTTCAAAAAGGGCCCTTGTCTATTTTTTAGTCACGTATGATTACACCGCTAATTACATGTTACTTGTTAGAAGCTTTTATCCAAAGTTACTTTCATACTCAACACTGTGGACAATCCCAACAGGAGCAATTTGGGGTGAAGGGTCTCAGGGACACAACGACATGCTGACTTCAGTGGGGTTTGAACCCCTGATCCGAACACCAACGCACTAGTCTTCACTCCTGCAGAAAGGAAAGCTCACTCATCCCATTTTGCAGATCCACATAGTCCTTGGATTCAATTATTTGACTTCTGCATATTTCCGAGAGTAATTCGATGCAATAATGAAAACTCTCAGCTCAGGGAGAGTTCAAAAGGAAATGGGCACTGCAACACATTTCATTTTGCGTTATTTTAATAAAGTTGGGGCCACATGCTGTGTGCTGGCCTATATGGAGACCTCTGAGCACAACTAGTTGGACATTTCAGACATGATGGAATAGAGTTATATTACCATTCAGAAATGGAAAAATCCTAAAAGTCCTACTTTCTAAATCCAGATCAAAGAAATAGTTTGACATTTTGGAGGACATGTGTGGCTGAACCTCAGGATATAAAACCTGAGTCAATGTATTTTGTTACTTTCGACAATGACCAATACTTTAAAGGTCCCCTATTACACTGTTTTTCATCAATATATTATAGTTCTCAGATATATCCAGAACATGTCTCTGATTGGCTGAAACAACAAACAGATCATTGCAGCATTACCCATAATCCCCTCTGTTTCAGCCCTGTTTCTAAAGTGCTGATTCTCTGTCTGTTACTTCAGATGAAAATAAGGAGCCCCTCCCCACGCCCCTCTGAGAGAGATTTGGTTAAAAAGAACTCAATGGTGCTCTAGGAGGATATTCAGGTGATAACGTGGGGGGGGGGGGGGGGGGGGGGGTTACCTTTGTTGGTGATTGGCTAATGGTTACACAAGACAACAAATCCTTATGACATCATAAAGTGTCCAAAATCTGATCAGCTCATTTTCAGACAGGTTTTTATAGAAATGGATCAGGACAAAAAGAGAGAGAATCTTTGTTCCTGAAACTTTCAGAGTCTCTTTCCACAGAGGGGACACATGTAGATGTAGAAGAGACATGAAGAAGAGGGGACACATGTTGATGTAGAAGAGACATGAAGAAGAGGGGACACATGTTGATGTAGAAGAGACATGAAGAAGTGGATTTTGCATAATAGGTGACCTTTAGGTTAAAGAAACAATTTCCAACATATTTTGCTGGCAAGTGGATTCCTCTGGCTGAAGGCTTGATAAGAAATGTTTTATAAAATATTTGTGAAGACCCTTCCCCTACTTCCTTTCTCTTCAATCCACAGAGGTGTAAGCGGGGAGAGATGAGAACTGTGCCTGGAGAACCGTAAATACCTTCTGATTTATATTGTACAGATATCCTCTCTCGATGTGTCGAGTGGAACTGAGGCAGGAAGTTTGACGGCCAATGAGAGAGAGGGGCTGATGGAGGGGCAACACAAGCCGTCACTCCATCCATCACTGCTCACTCTGCTGCACCCGGCGCCTTTATTATTGATGAAAAGTCTCCAAACCAAACCCCTGCATGTACCCCCTCTTTACCTCTGAGTGTGTTTGCACAGGCACACTTCCAATCAATCTCACACAGGTTCAGCAGAATCAAAATGTCACTGCTGTCGAGCAAAGGTGATGTGTGTTTCTCAGGAATACAAATGACTGATTCTTTCATCGAGCATTACGCTGCAGGTTTTAAAGAGGCCCTGCTATATTTTGGGGTGCTCCCTTTCCTGTGGTGTGTTGTGTAGGTTTGTGTGCATGTAAATGGTCTGCAAAGGCTAGAGTCCCTGTGTTTCCTCCTTAGGGAGTTTCTCTCCCACACACTCACACCCTGCCTGAAACGCCTCCATTACATTACACGTCACTTGTTAGACGCTTTTATCCAAAGTAATTTAAACGGGAGAGTGCATTTACGTAGTCACGTTGTGCCTCTCGGCGTATACTTTGACTTTTTGTCTCTTTGGAGAGTGCTAGTACGTTAGATACGTTGGGCCTTTTCACTGTTGTCCCTCTTCACTAGTATCCCCTGTCCCCTTTTCATAATTTCCACCCTATTCTAAGGGGAAGCACGATGGTGCCTTTTCATTTCAATTTCTGACTTTGTGTTTCTTCACCTCTTACTCGTTTAATTTTTAGGAGAGTGCATTTACGTAGTCACGTTGTGCCTCTCTTCCTCTGTTTCTGGCTGTTCTTTTCATACCCTTGTTTCTCAGAGAAGAGAAGAAATACTATTCTAAAAAGGAGTTGATACATGGTGTCTCTTCACTTGTACACTTGAGGGGTCAGAGTTCATATGGTGAGGGATTCCATGAGCGGTATGCGCCGGCCCGTGCCTTTACCTTGGACTTCTAGTAGAACTGCTCGGGTCTTGATAGATTGAGTGGGGAAGTTCAGGAGATCTTTCTAGACTTACATACTCAATACTGTGGACAATCCCCACAGGAGCAATTTGGGGTGAAGTGTCTCAGGGACGCAACGACATGCTGACTGCAGTGGGGTTTGAACCTGTGACCCCCTGATCCGAACACCAACGCACAACCCACTGCGCCACACGCCTCCATAGAAACGCCTCCATTGGACTCCTTTGTTTTCTTTCTGAACATAGTGATTGTGTTTACTTGGTTGAAATGAAATGTGTTTTAGGCAAGGCAAGCCAAGTTTATTTATACAGCACCTTTCAACACAAGGCAATTCAAAGTGCTTTACAAAAATGAAAGATATTAAGAAAATGGCATTTAAAAGCAGAGATAATCAAATAAACATAAAAAAAAATTAAAAAAAATGAATAGAAGTTATAGTGCAGTTTAAGATGTGAATAGTTCAATTAAAAGCAGCGGCAAAAAGAAAAGTCTTCAGGAAAAGTATTTTTAGGTTAACTTACAGTGCAACATTTGTCCAGAGACTACTGATGAAAAATAGCCTCTTAGCTAACTCCAGCACTTCTGCTGCATTCATACATGACGCCCCATGCCACTCTACAACCAACCAAACCGAGTCCCCTTAATATGCCGCTCTATTTAACCTGCCAGATCTCTCTCTATGCTTTGCTTGCTGCTACTTTGCTGCAGCTACCTCTACGTCCCTGCTGCTCGCCTGCCCCACCACCTCCCCAGCTTCCACCTGTAGGCTCGGGGGGTTAGTTATTTAATCATCACTCATCAGAGCGATGAGGCCCGAGCCTAGTCGCCAAACTCAACTATATACTGCTTCTAATAAACACGTTAAAGAAACACGTGAGTTGTCTGACTGAAATGTTCATTAATGTGCACTGTCCCTGTTAAATAATGAATAAATAAATCACTATGGAAAACTTGCGCTTCTATTGGCCAAAGCTTGAACACATTGTAAGTTGCAAGTAACATGTAATGTAATTGTATGTGATAGCCTAAGGGGCGGGACATCTCGAAGCAGTTGACCAATCAGAGCAGACATGGGCTCTGATTTCAGACAGAGGGTGAAAAGAGGTGCTGCAGCACAGGCAGTATGAGAACAATAAAGAGCTTTTTGAACATTAAAGCATGGAGACATGTCATAGTAAAGACCAGTGGCGGCGCTAGGGGGTGGCTACTTTGGCTCAAGCCCCGAATGTTTTTTGAGAGGCAGCAGCTGCAGGACAGTAGCCTGCGTACTACCCCCGCTGCGAGGCTCCGGCGAGTCCACAGTTCACGCTAACACCCCCCCCCCCCCCCCCCCCCTCAACAATTTCAAAATTGTGGCTAAGCCCCGGATCTCCTACAATCCTACGTCCGCCACTGGTAAAGACACTACTGATATACACCTGGACATCAGCATCATCGGGCCCCTATTAAGGGTTAATCATTTTTTAAACATTTATCTCATTAGCATTAAAAAATATATATTTAACTGATCCTATAGTGTCATTTTCTTTTAACAGGATCTGAACCAAACACGTTTTTTTCTAATTAGATCTGTAGAATACTGTTTGTAGCCCGGGATATCTCTGCTGCACCACAAAACTCCTTCAGATGATATTTGGCCTTTACAAAATACTGCGCTTCCAGCAATTTGAATATTCCACTAATCTATAATGCAATTTAGATAACCTTTATTAGATCAAACATGTAATACATCCAAATTTGAGCCCCTTTAAACATCGTTCTGGGATGAAATCATAATAATAAATATCAACCATCATTAGAGCATGCTTCAGATGTCTCAGATCAATTTGAGCCTTACCTTTATCTATTCCAGATTTGAGTTGAAAAGGTCCCACAGTCTTTGCCAGCTTGGCACTGAAATGCACCTCAGTGTTGCCCAGAGTTTTATAGCTATAATTTAACATCAGATGTCAGGCCTTTGCACACTGAGAGACAATGAGTCATTAACTATTCTGGAAGAAAACTACTCTTGTTCCTGTTGAAGAGCTTCTACCGGCATTTGATTAACAAAAAGGCTATTGTTGATAGTGTTTACCAGAGCCTGGGTGACGTATCCCAAAAAATGCCCTTTGTGAAGATTAGCATCCTTCCTTTGTTGTGCTCTCTGTTTGCAGATTTATCGGGCCGGATGGAAAACTGGCCGCTGCTGCGAGATAAGAATCATGTGACAAACATGCATCAATGCTGACAAGAGAGGAGAGATCGAGAGGCAAAGAGAACTCAATAAAAGTGTGTGTGTGAGAGAGAGAGAGAGAGAGAGAGAGAGAGAGAGAGAGAGAGAGAGAGAGAGAGGCAGGCAAGCGGTATTTCTGCTGCCAACACTGACGGGAAAGACCTGAAGTTACCTCGGAAAAAAAAAACTTCAGCATGACAGAAATTCATTCCGAGTTTAACATCCTTCAACAAAACCAAATCGCTGCGACGGAAGAATGTCAGAGAAACAACAAAATGTGTTTCAGGGAATTTGTCACGATCAGAAACATCTTCACTGTATGCAGGATAACGACTGGGAGTTCTGAAGCGTGTGAGGTGACGGCCTGGAGAGAGCAGGTATTTATTCCCCTGTGTCAACAACTCCTTTCCGTGAGGCAACTAGCCTGAAAAGCCCAAGTGCACGTCCTCTTGAGCAGGTGTCAGTGTGTCAAACAAACCAAAACGAAGAATTCAAAACCTGGACAACAAGAAAGCAAATGGAGAGTTGCCAAAATTAAAAAAAACAAAAGACTGAAGCTCTCCAGTGAGTATTTAAAAACCCATACTCCATTTTCTCCCCCTCATTTCTAGGTAATGTCCTCCTAATCTGTGCAAAGCCCGGAAGAATCTCTCGGCACTATCTGCGGGTGATTAAACAGCTTCTCCGACTACAATGAGGCGCAGCAGGCAGACGGTTTGGGAGCTTCAATTAATATCTCAGGGATGTGCAGAGCCTTAAGAAGGTGGGCACAGACCCCACAGAAAGATAGCTGAATACAGGGATCAATGCACATCAAAAATGACCTGCACTGGGTCAGGTGACGTCGATATCTTGATGCTAATCAATGTGTCCTCAGAGAACTCAAAGATATTAAATATTGATGGTCTTCAGAGATTAAATGTCCTTTTAAAGCAAGGCAGCATATTACATTTCATGAAATTATAGGATTATGGCTGTATTGAAAGCTTTTTTAATACTGAATAAAAGACTGAGGCCACACGCTTGATTTTTGACTGAAAAAGGCAGCTAATGATGTCTTGAACAATCTCGAAGCATCTGAAACTCTTTCGTGAAAACAGGCGGCCCTTACACACTTAAGGATCACGTAGCAGCCAGTGAAGCTAGGACATACAGTTATGGAAAGGTGAGGGTGAGCACAAGCTTTGGTAGAATTTCTGTTCTAAAACACTCTAACACACGACTGTAAACCCAACTTTATAAACCGTCAGTGATTTAAAAAACTTAAAACAGAAGCATTTCATAGCTTAGCACAGGGGTGTCAAACTCAAATACACAGTGGGCCAAAATAAAACAATGGGTACTAGTGGAGGGCCGGACTGGTTCAATGTTTATTGCAGAACTTATTAAAATGAACTTATTGCACATATTAAACCTGGAACTAACAAAGCTTAAATGATAGCCTATAAAAACAACATTAAACATTAAATAATCAGTTCATTCATTTCTTATGGCTCTATCTGCAGCTTTTCCAGAGTCATTTCTTATGATTACATTTCTCCACAGGCCAAAAACAGCTTCAACAAAACTATTTCCCTCAGAGAGAAAACCAAACATGCCCTGTTGCCTCAAGAAAGAAAGTGCAGAAGGAAACATCCATTAAACTCAGTGTGCTGCTCTGTGATGCTAGTTCAAGCAGATACTTGGCATCTCATCTTGGGTGCAAGTTCATCAATGTTTGGGCTCAGGCTCTGAGCTGAGGAAACCCTCAGGATGGAGTGAAGGTGTGCGTGCAATATACTGGAGGGCCAGATCTAATAGTAATTAGAAATTATCCTGCGGGCCGAAATTAAATCCACCAAGGACCTGATTTGGCCCCCGAGCCTTGAGTTTGACACATGTGGCCTAGTGTGTTCAAAACAATAATAAAGGCTACATTTGTTTAAAATAAATACATTCCTTGTGCTACCACTTTGAATGTTTAGTCTTTGCATTCTGCTAAGGTATTCATCTGCTCACCTAGGATTCATATTTACTGTTACTTTATTTTTCATTTCATTTAGTTGACAGAGCGACTTACAGTCGGTGCATTCAACTATGAAGATACAAACTCTAAAAAACGAGAATCCTGCAAATATATTAGCTTACAATAAGCCAAAGTGCTCTGGTGAGAAGAAAGATGTTTTTCTTCTAATTGGCCAGGCTGAAGGTGAGTTTTCAGTCGGTGATGGAAGATGTATATACAGTATCTCTCAAGTCTCATTGAGATTCAAATCTATTGTTCAAGAGCGACCTGGCCAAGAAGGGCAGCATGAACAATGTTACAACAGATAATACACAGACAATAGGCAGACAAATACAGCGGTTGTCAAGGGGAGAACACTGAGGCATGAACTCAATTGCACGACTCAAAACTCAGACTCAGATAGCGTTTCAAAATAAAGACTTTACTGGAATTTGCACAGTAATAAAACAAGGAAAACAAAACCACTCTTTCGAGGAAAACTATAATGCGATCTATAGCATAGGTCCGTGAAAGGTCCGTGAAAAGGTCCGTGAGGTAAGCCGATACGTGGTCTTCGTGAGACAACAAACTGACAATTAACAGGAGGGAGCTAACACAATATATACACAGGTAAAGGGGACACAGTTGGAAACAATCAGGGCGGGGAAAATAATCAAGGACGCAGGAGACAGAAAAGGGGCGGGGAGCGTGGAGGCCTGAAATGAGAGGAAGAAATAATTAAGGGTATAGACATAAAGCACAAGACAAAGGGACATGACAACTCTAACATAAAGAATAAACTTTCACAATAAGTTTCTTGGACATGACAGTACCCCCCCTTCTAGGGACGGCTCCTGACGGCCCAGGCTCCTCTGAGTTGAGGCGGTCAAAATCCTCAATGAGGCTTTTGTCCACGATGAAGCGGGAAGGAATCCATTGCCGCTCCTCAGGACCATAACCCTTCCAGTCAACCAGTAACTGTCGCCCTCTACCCCTTTTCCGACTAGCCAATAGTGACTTGACCGTGTAAACCGGACCTCCATCGATCATCCGGGGGGGCGGGGGGGGTTTGACGGTGGGAACCATAGCGCTCTCCTTCAATGGTTTTAATTTCCCTACATGGAAGGTGGGATGTACCTTCATGGCCCTGGGAAGCCGTAGTCTCACTGAGACTGGGTTTATGACCTTGGTGATGGGAAAAGGACCCACAAACCGGGGAGCCAGTTTTCGGGAGAGTACGTGGAGGGGAAGGTCTCGTGTAGAGAGCCAGACTTTTTGGCCTGGCTGGTATACAGGGGCTGGTCGGCGTTTTCGGTCTGCTGCTCTCTTAACCAGTTGTGAATTCCTGCAGAGTATCTTCCTAGCCGCAGCCCACACGCGCCGACAACGCCTGACCAGAGCGTGGGCAGACGGGACCGTGACCTCCCTCTCCGTGGCTGGGAACAGTGGCGGCTGGTAGCCATAAACACAGTGAAACGGGGACAGGCCCGTGGCAGAAGTAGGGAGGATGTTGTGTGCATACTCAACCCAGGTGAGGTGCTCGCTCCAGGAGGATGGATTCTGGGACACCAGGCAGCGCAGGCAGGTCTCCAGTTCTTGATTTAGGCGCTCTGTCTGGCCGTTAGACTCCGGATGATATCCAGACGAGAGACTGACCGTGGCACCGATGAGGCTGCAGAACTCCTTCCAGAAGCGTGACACAAACTGGGGGCCCCGGTCGGAGACAATATCCTTAGGGAAACCATGAAGCCGAAACACATTCTGCATCATGACCTCCGCCGTTTCCTTAGCTGAGGGCATCTTTGGCAGAGCAATGAAATGTGTCATTTTGGAAAATCTGTCCACTACCGTGAGAACTGTGGTTTTACCTCTAGAGAGGGGCAGGCCAGTGACGAAGTCCATGGAGATCTCTGACCAGGGCCTGTTGGGAATAGGGAGTGGTTGTAATAACCCTATTCGCGACCTGGAAGAGGTCTTGTTTCGAGCGCAGATAGGGCACGCCTCCACATACTCCTTCACCTCCTTCTCCATGGATGTCCACCAGAAACGTTGTTTAACAATGAACATAGTTCTCTTGACTCCGGGGTGGCAGGTGAGCAGCGAAGTGTGAGCCCAGTGGATCACCTGTGGTCGCTCGGCCTCCTGAACAAAAATCCGGTTAGGCGGGCAACCCCTTGGTGCAGGAGCTCCAGCATTGGCACGTATTACCTCCTTTTCTACTGGCCAAGTCAGCGCTCCTACCACCCGGTTCAATGGGATGATGGGTTCCGGCTCCTTGGCTGCAGGCACAGGGTCAAACAGACGGGACAGAGCGTCAGGCTTGACATTCTGAGACCCCGGCCTGTAGGAAAGAACAAAGTCAAAACGGTTGAAAAACAAGGTCCACCTAGCCTGGCGGGAGTTCAGTCTTTTGGCCTTTCTGATGTACTCCAGGTTCTTGTGATCGGTCCAGACCACAAAAGGATGCTCGGCTCCCTCCAACCAATGCCTCCACTCTTCCAACGCTAACTTCACGGCCAGCAACTCACGGTTTCCCACGTCATAATTTCTCTCTGCCGGGGAGAGCTTCCTGGACAGGAAGGCGCAGGGGTGAAGTTTGTTGTCCTTCTGTTGTTGCTGGGAGAGGACCGCTCCCACCCCCTCGTTGGAGGCATCCACTTCCACCACGAACTGGCGAGTGGGATCCGGCATGGTAAGTATGGGGGCAGTGGTGAACATCTTTTTCAGCCGAGAAAAAGCCTCCTCAGCCTGAGGAGACCACACAAAAGGCACCTGAGGGGACGTGAGGACATGAAGAGGGGCTGCAATAGCGCTGAAGCTCCGCACAAAACGTCTGTAAAAATTAGCAAAGCCTAAAAACTGCTGCACTTTTTTGCGAGAGTCAGGGGTAGGCCAACAGGCTACTGCGCTAACCTTCTCTGGGTCCATCATAACCTGACCTGGGGAAATGATGAAGCCCAAAAAAGTGACTGTTTCCACATGAAATTCACACTTTTCAGCTTTGACAAACAACTTATTTTGGAGCAGTTTCTGTAGAACCAGGCGGACATGTTGTTTGTGGGTGTGAAGGTCAGGGGAGTAGATCAGAATGTCGTCCAGATAAACAAAAACGAAACGGTTCAGAAACTCCCTCAACACGTCGTTGATCATAGCCTGGAAGACTGCAGGAGCGTTTGACAATCCAAACGGCATGACCAGGTATTCATAATGTCCTGAAGGGGTGTTAAAACCCGTCTTCCATTCATCGCCCTCCCTGATCCTGACCAAATGATAGGCGTTCCGCAGGTCTAATTTGGTGAAAACCTTGGCTTCCTGAAGCTGCTCGAAAGCGGACGAGATGAGAGGGAGGGGGTACCGGTTTTTAACCGTAATGTCATTGAGAGGTGAGTAGTCGATACAGGGCCTAAGAGACCCATCCTTTTTGCCCACGAAAAAAAACCCTGCCCCTGCTGGGGATGAGGAATGACGAATAAGCCCTGTCTTGAGGGAGGCATCAATATAGTCCTTCATGGCCTCTTTCTCAGGTCCTGAAATTGCATAAAGTCGACCCTTAGGAATGGGAGACCCGGCAATCAAGTCAATAGCACAGTCATAGGAGCGGTGAGGAGGAAGAGCCAGAGCTTTGGACTTACTAAAAACTTCACTAAGGTCGTGGTAGCAGGAAGGAACTGAAAGTACATCCGGAAGATATATTTTTGGGACTGTATCCTGCCTAACACTCCCAGTGTTACATCCCCTGTCAATCTCTGCTACCTGCTTAAAACAGAGATCAATGCAATTCTTTCCCCACCCCTCCACCCTCCCAGATTGCCAATCTATGTGAGGGTTATGAAGTTTCAACCAGGGAAACCCCAAAATGAGTGGATGTTGGGCTGAGTTAAATAAGTGAAAAGACATTGTCTCATGGTGGTTATCATTACATCTTACTTCTAAAGGCTCCGTTTGGTGAGTCACTTTAAACAACAGCCGCCCATCGAGAGCACTCGCTTCAAGAGGCTGGGGTAGAGGTTTAGTTTTTATGTCCCATTTTTTAACTAAACCCCAATCCATAAGACTTTCGTCCGCCCCTGAGTCAATGAGAACACCATGAGTAACTACATTGTCTCTGATTTTTACCTGGATCCGGGTCAGGGTGCGAGGAGGAAAGTCAGAGGAAGAGATCCGGCTCACCAACGTACTCCTCTTCATTGGTGAGCCTCCTCTTTTACCGGACAAGCCGCTTGTGGGTGTCCGCGCTGCCCGCAGTAGAAACACAGACCTTCCTTGAATCGACGCTGACGTTCTGCCAGCGACAGCTTGGCGCGGCCCAACTGCATTGGCTCCTCCACGGAGCCAGGGGGCGCTGTTGTCCGGAACGCAGGTGGTGAGGGGTGACGGGGCCTCCAAGAAGAAGTAATATCCAGCGGCGAGCGTCTCCTCTGGAGAGGTGGATCAACCGCATCCTTGGATTTATTCCTTCTCCTCTCCGTCAAACGATTGTCTATACGTACAGCCATGGATATGACAGAGTCCAAATCAGCGGGCAGATCGAGAGGCGCCAGCTGGTCTTGTAAAGAATCCGAGAGACCGCTGACGAAAGCGTCAAACAATGCAGCGGAGTTCCAGCCGCTGTCGGCTGCCTTAGTCCGGAACTCGATGGCGTAGTCAGCCACACTCCGCTGATGTTGTCGCAGCTTGATCAGAGCCCGAGCTGCTTCCCTGCCCGGCGTGGTTTGATCGAAGGTCTTCCTCATAGTGTCTATGAAGTTTTCCAGAGACCCGCAGATAGGCGAGCCTCGGGACCATTCTGCCGTGGCCCACGCTGCTGCTCGGCCGGAGAGATGAGAGATCATAAAAGCCACTTTGGAAATGTCCGTGGGAAAAGCAGCCGGTTGGTGGTGATAGTGTAACTCACACTGCACGATGAACGGCCGGCAGCCTTCTGAGTCCCCGGAGTACCTTTCGGGTGGAGCCAGACGCATGGAAGCCCTGTGCGGCTCAGTAACCCGGTTGGGATCGAATCCGGTCACCGCTGGAACCGGAGGAGTCGTAGGAGGAGAAACAGCCTGCAGGTGAGTGAGCACACGCTGAACCTCTGCTGCCAGTAGATTAACTTGGGTCGTCAACGATGTTTGTAGTTCCCCCTGGCTGCTGGTTAGATCCTGCACTCCCTGCTGCATGGTGGCCATACGCTCCTCTTGTTGCCCAAGACGTTGGCCCTGAGAACGGATAGCGTTCTTAATCTGATCTGAGTCGGCTGAGTTCATTTTGATGGTCAGTTCGTACTGTCAAGGGGAGAACACTGAGGCATGAACTCAATTGCACGACTCAAAACTCAGACTCAGATAGCGTTTCAAAATAAAGACTTTACTGGAATTTGCACAGTAATAAAACAAGGAAAACAAAACCACTCTTTCGAGGAAAACTATAATGCGATCTATAGCATAGGTCCGTGAAAGGTCCGTGAAAAGGTCCGTGAGGTAAGCCGATACGTGGTCTTCGTGAGACAACGAACTGACAATTAACAGGAGGGAGCTAACACAATATATACACAGGTAAAGGGGACACAGTTGGAAACAATCAGGGCGGGGAAAATAATCAAGGACGCAGGAGACAGAAAAGGGGCGGGGAGCGTGGAGGCCTGAAATGAGAGGAAGAAATAATTAAGGGTATAGACATAAAGCACAAGACAAAGGGACATGACAACTCTAACATAA